>NC_054541.1:45612485-45769985 GCF_017654505.1 Polyodon spathula | reverse complement strand
AGCCAAAACAGGGGGTACTAATCCCACTGCCTGCAATAACAAACACTTCACAGCAAGTAACCCTCTTCCAGAAAAAGCTGCAGTATTAACTTTGCTTTGCAGTGTGTTTAGCTATGTTGAACATTTGGTAGAAATGTGCACCTGTAGTTTGGTCCATTAAAATTAAATTCCCAACAAAAATAACTGTCAATATATTCTAGATTTGAAGCAGAATGCATGAATGTACAAATAACAAGCTTAAAATCTGTACTTAACTTACAGCATGTTATTCGTTTAGACTTTTACTGTAGCTTGAATAGAATACTAAATTTGAAATTTTAAATGAGAGATGTGGTTATTATATATAATTAAATATCTGCCAAGAGAGGGGTTGCTTTGTCTGACACTTATGATGTGTGGTTGTAAACTTGACTTGCACCACTTATCCGGGTCACTGAAACAGAAAGCTCTAGTAGACATATGTTATCACACAACTAATAAAAAGGAATAGCCTATGAATAGTCATTTCTGTAGGGAAATGCCACAACTTCAGATGGAATTTATGATCAAGGTCACATTCCACTGCATAAATGACTGAACACATATGGAGTGAGTATTTCCACTTTACAGGAGAGTTGCAATGAATGAATTAAATAGCAATAATTTTAGAGTTGCTCCAAACAAACTATTTGTTGCAATTGGATTTACAGAGTGGACAGTTAAAAACAATTATATTAAAAACAATGATTAAATAGTTAGAAAAAAAAAAAAAAACACACACACCTAACAGTTAAATGCCCAAGAGATTTATCCTTTCAATATATATATATATATATATATATATATATATATATATATATATATATATATATATATATATATATATATATTATATTTTTTTAATGAGGAGTACAGAGTAAGAAGCTTCTATATTACATGCCTCAAGTTCAAGGCATAGGACTGGACGGTCAAAACACCAATTTTGGGCAGTTTATTATGCCATATATGGCATGAACTGAGAGTGTCTTCACGTGCTTCCACTGTCTTATCACAGCCGCCTGTTCCTCTTGCCTGAATAACTCTACGGTCTTACTACAGCTAGTCTGCAAAGATACAGCTTTGTCATAAGCACTACAAGGTGCAGCCACACTACATTACTTGATACTGACTGACTGCAGTGCTCAGACTTGCCCACAGCACAGTACCTCACCCTACAGATACAGCAGAGCTGCTTCCAAGAACAGAGCATTCACGTTTTCAATCCTCAAAGGCAATCGTACTGAATATAGATTTAAAACTTTAAATTACCAAGACAGTGCTTATGTTTTACCTCAATTGTTCATTTTAATTTAACTGCATCTCCTTTTATTTTTAGACTCGTACTCTGAATAGTCTAAAGAATGTGTTCAGCAAGTTTCAACACAACTATGGAAATCAATGCTCTAGGCCTATGGCCTTTACTTTTCAAAATGCTTACAAAAGCCCCAACAAGGGCACCTGGAATTCCATCCATCCAATTCTGCAACCACTGCAGACCACCATACTGTAGAGATTTCAATGCAACATGGACACCACTGTCACAAGTCAGCCCCAATAAAATCGGAGACAACCTAAACATGAAGTACTTTCAAATTTTGTTACAGCGTGTTCATACCGCTTGTACAGTACATCTGCATCCCTCCCATTGTGCAATCACTAGCGCTGAAATTGAATTAAATTCAACTCAATGTTCACCACTGGTCCACTAATACATTGCTGTGCAACCCTGCTTTAACCCTCTGTGGTCCTATGTCGGACCAGGTCCGATATTACAATTTTCCCTTTCCGGTCCGATGTCGGACCCTGTCCGGCATCATCAAAAAGAAGTCAAGCGCAGGTCTCTAGTCTTTTTTCAGAAAACGCTGAGAAAACCTTTCAGTGGCCGAGTGAGACAAATAGGAGCACAGAAAAAAAAAAAAAAAAAGAGACGGATCTGAGCAATGCACAGAGGCCCTGCACCACAGACTTAACACGGACATCCAGTGCTGAAAGAATATCACAGACATCTGCAGAGCTTTGAGATGTTACAGTGCTAGTAATAAAATAATGACTTGGATCGCATTATTAAGGAGCTGGGTGATAAAACAAGTAAATCACAAGAAGATTTATCAGCATGCACTACTATGAAGAGGTATGTGAAATACAGTGAACAAGGTAAAATACAGCGTGTGTGAAAATAAACTGGACCCAATGCGTCTGACAGGCGCTGAATATATGGGGCAACCATGATATATATTTTGTATGAAACTTACAATAAAAAAATAAACAGGCCAAAGTACGTTCTAAAACTTTGTGAAAATGCTACCAGATTTTAGCAAAGGAAGTACAGCAAAAACCCACTTATCTTAATGCAATTGAAAACTGATTCTAGTGGTGTGCGTCTTGGGACCCAGGGGAGTAGAAATCAAGCGTCATGAAGAAAAATGACCAGGGACCCTGGGTTACTGAAAACAGGGTGTAATGTATGTAAATATGTGACCACTCAGTACACTGCATCTATCAAGTTGCAACACAGACCAACGATTAAAGAGTGCATATCAACACATTTTCGTTTAAGAATCCTACATTAAATTCTTCAGTAGTGGATTGCTACACTTTCCGAAAACTGAAAAGTTATTTATAGCTTACTTTAATTAGGGCTAAGAATAGTGCTGAAAAAACATGTCTGGACCTTTTCCAAATGAAATGGGAAGGGTACAGGAATATACACGGTATGTCAATACTCTACAACAGCCGGTGCAAATGTTTGAAAGGAGTCTCTTGGTGAAGCAACAGGATTGATCTTCCCTGTTTTCACTCTACTCAAATCTTCTGATGTTGCTTTGATTACAAGCCAAAGTGGAACACCTATAACTGTGCTATGTAGGTCAACAACTGCATTCAAAACTATTCCCATAATGCACAGTTCACACTTACACTGTACAACTCAAGGACAGAAAACAGGGTTACACAGCTATTTAACTACACTTTTACAGGATGTAGTTTCTTTCAACCACACACAGTATAGAGCTCTCAACAGTTAACTAGATTAAATCTTGAAGCCATTAATCTAAACTGTTGTTCAACGTACCAAGCAACTTAAAAAATGTAAATGCATTCACAATCAGTCCCAAAATTAATAAAGCCCCATAGTCTGTGACTTAATGTACTTCAGAATTACATAGCTGCCTCACTTGGTAAAAATATGCAGTAAATGACTAATTATATGCAGTGCATTAATATTATTTGTTCATTTGAATTGCAGTAATCCAAACCAGTTGGGATACTGGCCAGCACAAATTTGGATTTTTGAACACACTGTTGCATTTGGTTTAAATAAAACCCTGCATCTTTTATAGGTTGTCATATAAACTGTGGATAAGAAAACAAGGCAAGGACTGGTTAAAAAGGGATGTTGGGAGGTTTCAAAAGGGAAAGTTAATTGAAAAAAAACATTACTCCTCTAGGAAATAAATGCCTGAACTACCAGTAAGGGGGTAAAGAAAAAAAGTCAGTGTCCAAGTTCAGTTTTACCTCTTTAAAAAAAGAGAGACAATGAAAAACAAATGTATATTTATATAACAGCAACATACATCTCCCATCATGGCTGTGATTCAAAATTAGTTTATCAGTATGACAAAAAGAGTTGATGTCCGACGACAATGAAAACTGGAAAACCAAATGAGGTCTTGCATCATGAGAAACTATATTAAAAAAGACAGATTCATAGTATGTAAAATAGCTCTGTATTCAAGTAAAAACAAACCTACAACCAGATGGACTTGCAATCAGATACTACCAATAATTTATGCTAAAATAATGCCAATAAGAAGTAGTTTCACAATACAATAAGGGGGGTTTCCAGATACATGCAAAAAATATAAAGTGACATGCAGATGAACACATGCATGGAGCCAGACAGCCTGAGAATCAAATGCTCAATAACTTTAAAATAATGTTAATACTATACCATGTTTCGTTACAATTGTTAATAAAATATATATATATATATTAATATATATAATCTATATATATCATATATATATATATATATACACACACACACACACTATATTATATATATATATATATATATATATATATATTATTAGCTCAAAGAGCCAGCTGCCCAACGTTTCGATATGTTGTACATATCTTTCTCAAGGGAGCCTGTGTATTACGATTTTATTATATCAAATATATATATATATATATATATAATAGATATAAATATATATAATATGTGTACACATGGTACTGAAAAAGTTATCATAAACGGGAGACAGACTGTGTATTTTTGCAAACATTGACTTACAAATAGTCGATCAGTTGGTTTTAGATAAAATCTATATTCTGACAAAAACTGGTTGTCAGTGGACACAAACACCACAAAACTGATACTTATTTCATTTATTAAAGAAAGTTATGCAACACCCCATGCCCCTGTGTGAAAAAGTAATCGCCCCCTTAGACTCAATAACTGGTTACGCCACCTTTAGCAGCAATATCTGCAAACAAATGCTTCCTGTGGTTAATGATCAGTCTTTCACAACACCGTGGAGGAATTTTGGCCCACTCCTTCATGCAGAACTGCTTCAACTCTGTGACATTTGTGGGTCTGAGTATAAACTACTTGTTACAGGTCATGCCACAACATCTCAATGGGGTTTAGGTCTGGACTTTGACTAGGCAATTCCAAAACTTTAAATTTCTTGTTCTTCAACCATTCTGATGCAGACTTGCTTGGGTGTTTAGGATCATTGTCTTGGTGCATAACCCAGCTGCGCTTCAGCTCTGACAGATGGCCCAACATTCTCCTGTAGAATTCTCCGATAGAGCAGAATTCATGGTTCCTTCGATGTTGGCAAGTAGTCCAGGTCCTGATGCAGAAAAGCATCCCCAAATCATGACTCTACCATCACCATGCTTGACCATTTGTATGAGGTTCTTACTGTGGAATGCAGTTAGATTTTTGCCAGACATAACAGGCCCCTATGTTGGCCAAAAAAGTTAACACTTTTGACTCATCTGTCCATAGCACATTGTTCCAGAACTCTTGAGGATCATCCAAGTGCTTTTTGGCAAACTTGAGACGAGCATTCATGTTCTTCTTAGTGAGCAGTGGTTTCCGCCTTGCTACTCTGCCATGAATCCCATTTTTGCCCAGTGTCTTTCTGATGGTGGAGTCATGAACACTGACCTTAGCAGAGGTGAGAGAGGCCTGCCGATCCCTGGATGTTGTTCTAGGGTTCTTTGTGACTTCCTGGACAATTTTAAGCCTTGCTCTTAAGAGATTTTGGCAGGACGACCACTCCTGGGAAGATTCAGTACTGTCCCAAACTTCCTCCATTTGGACAATATGACTCTGACTCTGGTATGGTGGAGCCCCAGAGGCTTAGAAATGGCTTTATAACCTTTTCCAGACTGACAGACAAACAACTTTTTTCCGGCCTTCAGGAATTTCTTTTGATCGTGGCATGATATGCCTCTAGAATCTGTGTGCTGACAACTTCATTCTGATGGTAAGTGCCAAAGTTAGTCAGATTTACAGTACCAGTCAAAAGTTTGAGTACACATGTTTTGTGTACCAGGTTTTTCATGATTATCTATGCTTTTAACTGTATAAACTTGAATATAAACACTTCATATTTCATTATAGGGTATGTGTACTTATATAAGCTGATAATCATAACTGAATTGTATTCAAAAATTTAATTTTTAAATGAAAATGTAAATCTTGTCAATTTCAATGAAATGGTCACCCAAAGCAAGGGGATTTGAGTCTGAAGCCCAAGTCAGTTAAAAGTCTGAAATGTGTATAACACTTGCCTAAGTATAAAAGTGTCTTTGTTAGATGTGCTCTGAGTTAACTAGCATGTTACCTAATTAACCTTTTGTCACCAATTATTGTTAACAGGTGAGGGGCCATGATTACTATAAATATGAGGTAGCATATGCACAAGTTTGTCATTCCTGAATGTAAGGGAGCAGAAAATGGTAAAATACACTCAGTTAAGCAAAGAAATGAGTCAGTCTGTAATTACTTTAAAAAATGAAGGTCAATCTTGAAGACAAATCAAGAACTTTGCAAGTGTCTGTAACTGCTGTGGACAATACCATCAAATGATTTGAAGAAACTGACACTCATGAGGACCGAACAAGGTCAGACAGGCCAAGGGTGACCTCAGAATCAGAGAACAAGTTCATTCGAGTCACAAGTCTGCAAAACCAGCGATTAACTGCCCCTGAAATACAAGCTTGGCTAAATGCTACTAGAAGTACAGATGTTTCAACATCAACTGCTCAGAGGACATTGCGTGAAGCTGGCCTAACGAAGAATTGCTATAAAGAAACCATTGTTAAGAGTGCAGAATAAGAGGAAGAGACTTGCCTGGGCCCAAAAAAACACAGAAACTGGATGTTTGAGGAGTGGAAGTCGGTCTTATGGACCGATGAGTCAAAATTTGAAATATTTGGGTTCAACTGCAGAGTATTTGTAAGACGCAGAGAGGGTGAGCGCATGAGTTCTGCATGTGTGGTTCCCAATGTCAAGCATGGAGGAGGCAGTGTCATGGTCTGGGGTTGCTTTGCTGGTGACAGAGTTGGTGATCTTTACCAAGTCCATGGCAAGCTCAACCAGCATGGCTATCATAGCATACTTCAAAGGCTTCTTCTCCATTCCATTAGGATTACGGCTAGTTGGCCAGTCCTTCAATCTTCAGCAAGATAATGACCCGAAACACACCTCAAAGTTGTGCAAGAACTATCTGGCAAAGAAGGAAAGTGAAGGACAACTCAATCTAATGACCTGGTCTGCCCAGTCTTCAGAGCTCAATCCCATAGTACTTGTATGGGACGAACTGGACAGAAGAGTCAAAGCAAAGCTACCCACAAGTGCACTACATCTCTGGGAATTGCTGCAGAAGAGCTAGGAAGACATGTCAGGTGATCTCCTGCTGAAACTTGTTAACCGAATGCCTCATGTTTGTGAGGCTGTTAAGGCAAAGGGTGGATATTTTGAAGAATCCAAGATTGAGACAATTTTCAATTTTCTTGAACATTGCTTTGATACTCCTTATGTTTTGTATATTGTAACATCTGTTTTCATTTTCAAGTATTTACAGAAACGTATACGACTTAAAACATTGTCAAAAACTAGTTTCCAGCAAGTGTACTCAAACTTTTGACTGGGCTTGTACACTGGGCAGGGCTGGCCCAAATCAGGCTTGATTGTTAATCAAAGTATTCAAACAGCAGACCCTAATTATCCTTTTAATTGGGTTGCGTTAACTAGGGGGGAAATAACTTTCACACCTGAAGATTACATGTTTGATTACCTTGCACGCAAACAAATGAAAGCAGCACCAAACTTTGGTGTAATTTTTTCTCTCAGACTCTCTCTGTATATTACAAGAACCCACAAAAAGATCTGACCAAATTCAATGTGAAAAATGCAGAAAATCAGACAGGGGGCAAATACTTTTTCATGGTACTGTGTGTATTGTGTTTGTTTAATATATATACACATACACACACACACATATATATATATATATATATATATATATATATATATATATATATATATATATATATATATATATATATATTTCCATGGTTCCAGTAGACAAAAAAGATTTCAAGCAAAAATGGATTGAAAGCACTTTGGGTTTCATTTTATCTACTCATCTTTACATGTTAACAGGCACCAATCCATTAGGGGGGTTAGGCTTTACTTCCACAATCTGCAGCATACACAACCCACCAACCACGGATACGACTACAGTACATACCATAAATATCCTCCTACATATGACAAAACAACATTATAACCTATATACCAACACAATTTTTTCCTATGTCACTTGAAATCTCTGGCTGATCACTTTTTTCCTGTGCAGTCTAAACAATCTTTCTTTGTCTGCTGACCTTTACTCAGCATGCCCGTCAGAGTCGCAGCATTCTTTACTTTCATAGGCTTCTAATACTTTTTTTTTTTTTTTTTTTTTTAGTTCAGTTTATTTTGATAAGAATTAAGTGCATGCAATCCGGTAACGTGCATATAAAAGTTACAGTACTTCATATAGAAGCCTACTCTAACAGTAAATAAAACTACAACAAACTAGACATTTCAGTATGCAGTATTTAATGTTTCCTAACAGAGTACGAAGCATGTCAGTGCCAGCTGTACACAAAATAAGTATCATGAAGTAAATCAAGTGTACCATACAGACAGACTCAACTTGATGACGATGACTTGCTAAAGAATGTTCATCAACATAAAGCTCTTGAAGAGACTGTATACATAATGTAAACATGTAACTGACATTGTAAAATAACCAGTAGCTTTGTCATTAGCTTTGGCAAGAATTAATCAGCTCCACAAAATCCAAATCATAAATGGACTGTACAATTCTCCAAAAGCAGCAAATCTCAGGAGAATGGCATAAGCATTTTGAAGAATCCTGAAATGGTGCCACACAGCCTATATAGAGCTGGCTGTCTAGTCAAAGCTATTCTAGGATTGCATTCTCACATGGTTTACAAGTAACCTGCTTACATTGAAACATCTCTTAAGCTATATTTGAACTATTCCACTTGAGGTTTGGCAGGTTAAATCACTTCCTTCAGACCAAAGTCATTTTCAACTTCCCCTCTTGTTGCTTCATTGGAAGTCTGTCATTTGATGCTAACATACTAAAGGGCAATTGTTTCATACAGAATATTTGCATTTATGTTCCTTTTATAGTCTGCAAACACACCCAATTTTAAAAGAAAGGGTTGGTATTGTCGTTACTCAATAGAAGAAAAAACTAACAAAACAAAAAAACCTGACCTTTTAACAAGTACTGCTGTTTTAATGGCATTAAAAGCGGCAAATCTCACTTAGTTTGTGAACCTAGTTAACTGGAAAGCAAACCTCTTAGCCCTGCTGTATTCAAGTGACATGCTGCTCCAAATAGGAAGAAGTTATCTGTCCCAAAGCATTCCACAAGCATGTTCCCAATTCTTCAGTTCAATCAACATCAACCAAAATCTGTCATATAGCATGTTATATTAATTAACCTAAATGAAATTCTAGTGGTTTAGTAGTTACAAAATAAAACTTGCAGTAGAATTGTATTGAAGTCAAGTAGAGAAACTTGCCTATACAGTGTTTTCAGTACCTTTAGTCTTTAAACTCCTTAGGTGTAGATCTTCAGGATATTGTTGAAGATTCTAGGTGATCAAGAAAGAGAAGAGGGCCCTGCACTTCACTCTATACGCCCTGCATTTCCTGGGACTCCTCCCTGCTCTTGAGAATTAGAACCCCACACTCTGCATTGGCCACCACAAGTTGAGTAAAAAGTAAACAATTCTTTAAAATTAGCTGAGTTTATGATGTTTTACAGGGCTGTAACGAAGGGTACATTTTGACCTTTGAAGGTTCAGAACACATTACCGAAGGAAGGTTGGTACTAAATTTGCATAACTTACTGGTGACGTCACCATAGCTACTTGTTTATATTGGATTGAAAAGTTTACAGGCAATCCAGATAAAACTGAATAAAAACACAGTAATCGTGTTTTTATAATTTAAATAAAAATAAAAAACATACATTGTTTATTTACACAATTGATGCTGCTTCGAGTAAGCTTGCACTGCAGAGAACCAACTGCAGGGGACTTAGGAAAAACAAATCTTTATTTAAACATTTTCACCATTGCAAGTAGGTTACCAGTCAGTCACATTTTACTAATACTAAAAATATTATTATTATTATTATTATTATTATTATTATTATTATTATTATTATGATGAACTTGCGCTTTTCAAGTGACCCTGGAGATTAAATGTGCCTCCATGATACATCTGATGCTTGCTCAGTTTGCATTCAACTTTTTTTTTTTTTTGTGTTCTGGGCATTTACCAAAAAAAAAAAAATCCTAAAAAGCAGAGGGGTTTCGAGACATTTTACGCTATAAAACGCTTTGCTGCCGAAATAACGTATTTAGAAATTAAAGTTCTGCCTCTGGATAATACAAGTTGGAGGAGGCAGGGATAGACAGCACTCGGTATTTGAAATTAAAACTATTAGTGTTAGCGTATATTTTGTATGTTTCAAATATTTCTACCATAGCACTTCTTACACTGTCTTGTACACCAGGTATTCAGTACATATTTTGCTGAAGCACTACAGCCGCAATAGGCATCCCCCCTTCCCCCGTGCTTTGGCGTAATAACATACCTTGCTTCATACATAGCAGCGGCGCCATATAGAGTTGCTAGGTATAACGATTTGGTAGTGGATTTGAAACTTTTGTTTAAGTAATATGCATTATCAGTGTTCCCGCCAAAGCTAAAATGCTGTGCATTTTTCACAGTAACTGCTAACAACTTTCGCATTAACTAACTTTTGCAAGTTATCATAAATATCAACCTCAAACCGAGACTCCAGCCTCTCGAGGTAAACCTATTTTGAGACCATTTGTGCAAAGCACTAACAAGCATATTCACGGCTGTCTTGCTGCTCATTCTCCGATTTCCCTATGGAAAAATGCACATCACGTTAGTGCAAAGCCTGCTCAGGCACCAGCAAAGGTTGGCGAAGCAGGAGTCTGGCGATTCTGTCTCTAGAGAGTGCTGCTCATGAGCTTTACAGTTTTTAACTTGTCGTATAATTGAATACTAAAAAATTAGTGAAGCACAACATCCGCATTATTTAGAAGTATAAATACTCCAGTTAAATACAAATCACAGTACTCACAGTGACAGATTTTGTTTTATTTTCTTTTTAAAAAACAACCATTTCAGTCATCTCAAGCGTGGAGTACTGTACATAGGATTACTCTCACATGACATTGCTGGACTGTTACTAAACTTTCATATTGTTTTTTATTGTTATTGTAAATGCTAGCAATAAGCTAAACAGGTCTTTTCAAAACACGTTTATTTGTAGACTGACAGCTTTAACTGTGCTGGACATTTGGTTTTCTGAACTGCTGCAATATAATAATTAGGTTTTCCTGCTTATTTTAATGCCAGCAGTGAGTCAAGTGATGTATATAAACATTATGACAGGTCTGAAGCGTCTTCAGGTGCTTTACTTATTACAGCAACATGAGTCTGATTGAAAAAAAAAAAGGTGGTAATATTTATTAAATGTACTTATTTTAACTAGCAACATAATATTTATGTTCAAATGCCATATTTATTTATTTATTAATACACTGATAAAAAAAGTGTTAACAAATGGAATTGGCAATTTTTGAAAAACCGCATTTTACATGTATGATAACAACTGACAGGGCTGCATAGGCTCAGAGGATGTTTCAAAATCTGAGGCAGAGCCACAATAAATGTCTTGTTTAAATTTAAAGCAAATTGTAAAATTGAGATACTTGTGTCAGAATATTGTATAATGCAACAAAAATATATATATATGGCCAAAGGTTTCTCACTGATAATTTACCCTCTCAGTCAAAATGACAAGATTCTCAGTATTAAAAAAGCTTAGAGAGAACACTGTGCATTATACAAATCAAAAGATCATATTTTGCATGCAAGTGTCATTTAGGGTGTGATTTGCAGTATTCACACACTGTAAAACAAATAAAATTTAATAAATAAAATAAAACCACATGTTGCGTGAATGGCATCTGACAAACAAACCTTTGATGGTTTAAAACAATCTTCGAATTCCTGGCTAGCAAACGAATTTTCTAACATCCCTAGTATTTTACTCAATCCCTCCGAACAGCTCAGATTCTCTTGCTTGGAAAATGCATACTAGGGTTCTTCATTCTCTGTATTTATTTATTTTCACATTTTTTGTGTGTATTTTTACAATTAAAATGTGAAGAAAAAAATAGTCAATGATGTTTAGTAAAATTTGGTATTTTTCAATAATGTGATCGTTTTGGTACTGTACATTGTTAAAATGACAAAAGAAAAAGCAACATACTTAACGTGCTTAGCGTTTCAGAAACACCCGTTTAACATTTTTAAATGCATAATAATGCCATCACTTAACATTTTGCATTAAACAAAACATAACTTCAATATACTCACTAAAGCATTCTATAAAAAAAAAATGATATCACCACCATCAGGTGTGGAAACTTGGTTAATGAAGAATTAACTCAAAAGCTGTTCTCTGAAAACATTTCACTCTTACTCGGCAAGAACCTAAAACAAGCACCAGTCAGATATTACCGTAGCTCAGGTGTCAAGTGATTTTAGAAAATAAAACCTTTTCGAAAGTGCTTTAGTTTTTACTTCTACTTTCCCCACCATTTTCTAGTTACCAAGGAAACCTGCCTAAAAAACACTGGATTTGAGGGAAAACAGAACATTAAAGGACAGGTAGCTAGCAGCTTTGTACAGTTCACTTTTTCAAAGCATTCCAAAGGCCAACATTAAGTGACAGGCAAAGTCTTGTATTTAATCTCAAACAGCATTCCTCAAAAGGCAGTACTACATTACAGTACCAGATAGCTTTCTAAAATGGTGGCCACTCAACCAGCTTTCAACTGAATCAGCACACGTGCTATAAAGCGTTACTCCATTACATGTTCAATATATTACAAAACGTTTTCCTTTGTGGCTCAACTATTTTTCACCAAGTTCGCTACTGTGGCGAAGGCTTTGAAAAATGTACTTGTGCAAGACTGCCAGCACGATTACTTTCAATGCGTGCTGGTAGATGAATCAATAAAGACTGTTTAGTTTGATTTAATTTTGCCCAATGGAAGCCCTTTAGCTTGTTCAAGTAAAATGTATGCCACAAATGTTGTGTTTGGCAGGAGGACAGAGGTTCCAATTAGAAACATTTTCACAGACACAGCTTTTTTTTTTTTTTTTTTTTTTTTTCTTTAAATCTCTTTAAAAATGTATTTAAATATATTTTGGAAATAGTAAGAGTGGATTTGAATGAGCAACAATTTAATAAAAAAAGAAACACTTATTAATTTAAAAAAAGAAGGATTTGTCTCTCGGTTTTAATGTCTGAATCAATGCAACATTATTGTCAGTATTCCCAGGTGAAGCACTATAAAAAAAAGTTTTTAAAACACAGTAGTGGTTGTACAATCCTACTAATATTAATAATTAGTACAAGCTTGTGTAACTAGAGCTGCAGTTGCTCAGGTAGGCATTAATATTAACATACACTAATACTAGCACTGTCCTGCAGTGGAAAGAAAACCACATCACAATCAAAATAATGTAAAGGATTATGCAGTATATCAATCTCTTTAAAAATCTACTTAGAATTTAGGAAATCTGTAATAACGTTCTTTCATGTGGGACTAAGTTTGGCATTTATTAAATGGTAATCAGGAGTTAATGTACACTTTAAATACACTGTTTATGTGTATTGTAAAGGGTAGGGTCTGTCATTTAAATATCTACGTGTTTTCAAATAAAACGCATCTTTTTGCCTTGTGAAACATTATGCTTAACTTGGTTTACAGTATTGTTGAGTGGCTTAATGTTAAAAAGTCTTAGAGGGAACATGGATGTCCTTATTTATAGAGTAGTCTCTGTGTATAGGAACACCGCCAAACGAAACGGCTAAAGGAACAGGAACTTCGCTTAATAAAATACCTTGGCACTGTTAGCGATTCGTTCAGAATGGATACAGTACTGTTTTGTAACCTGATAAACAAAAATTGAAATGATTTAGTCAGTCTTTTCAAAAGTAACTTTCTCTTACTTATTCAGTAAATGTCATAAGTCACGACAAGTAGTACATATGTATTTATATATTATTGGGTGTGGTGGTCAATCAGTCTTAGAGAACGCTTTGCTTGCTTCCCAAGGGGTGTTCTCTTAGCCGGAGACTACTGTACCAAGGGGAGGAGCTGTAGGACTGGAGAGGCCTAAATGTAGACTAGCTGCAGAATGGATTAACTGGGCTAATCTGTCAAACTCAATACAGTATGTGACAAGAAGACACAAACACATTCAACATGCACTTTGTAGTCACATTAAAACAGTAAAGTTCCAAGAATTTCTACGCCCAAGCTCCATTAGTTTAAAACTCAGATTTGAATAGGTGACGTTAGACCCCACGTCTACCGTACAATACAGAAACTGTACTTGCAGAGTCATCCACGAAATGAGATTATTCTTCCACTAAATTAACCTATTTTTACAGTGGCCTTTGTCAGACATCCCCTGATGCAATGTACAAAGCACGCTGGTTTAAAGAATCTGTGAAATGCATGTTGATTCCTTGCTTTGAGTTTGTCTACCGTACGACAACACTCCCACAAAAGGAATTCCTTTTACTGCCTGTATAGGGCTACACAGCAAGCTGGTTTTACTAAAATGAGCCACTGTGCTTCTGCTGGAGGCCAGGGAAAGGGAATCGCAGCTAGGCCAGCTGGGTTTCTTTGTATGGCCAGCTTGGTTTCCTCGAAACATCACAAATCAAATCGCTACTGACTATATATGGGAATGGGATTCCCATGGGAAAAACAGGCCCAGATTAAAAAAAAAAAAAAAAGAAAAAAAAAAGAAATAAAATTAAAAAATCAGAAGCCACACATTTCAGTGTTCGTTCCCACTGCGCAACCAAAACAATAGCTAGAAATGTAGGCTCTGCATTTGTTTCCATGGTCTGTAACTGTCATGAATAAAAAAAAAAAAAAAAAATTAAAAAAACCACACCAACCCAGCATCTGATAGGGCCATTAGTACTAAAGGGCCTTTAAAATTCAGTAAGGGTTAAAAACAAAATTAAGCTTCAAAGTAGATGGTAGAGTGAAATGGTACCGCTGTACTGGTGGGATGTACAGTAGGGCTGTTTGTTTAATTTCATAACCGTTCAGACTATTTTGAATGTTTGTAACCAATTTATTATACCCATCACAAGCAATTTAATTATATATGGAATATGAACTAGAACAAGCAGATACTTTACACTTAGGCCAACTAGGACTTAAGTGAACACATTTGGACTGTATATTTGGCAAAGTCTAAACATTTAGGCAAAATTCTGTTTTAAAAAGATGCCATTAAAAGTGAAACTTGGACAGTACCTGGATGACAATATACCTGGACTATGGTTTAGTTAATAAAGTTACCAGCAGATGTACGATACTTCTGGTTCAACAATTCCTGTCAGCTTCAAGCAAGGGTCCACACAAAAGAATCACCACATCATGCACAACTTCTATGTCTACTCCATATTTCTATGTTGTATCCCCTAGGGATGTAAATATCGTTTAATAAAAAAAAAAAACGAGGGGACACTGGCTTCACATAAAATAAAGCACAATTTAAAAAAACACATGTTAGCATCCCATAAATTAGCATAGCAATCAACAATTCATTTTTCAAGATTTTTTTTGTTGCCTGAAATGACCACAGATAAACTGCAACTTTAACAAACTGCCCACGACTAC
The DNA here is from genome assembly GCF_017654505.1 of Polyodon spathula. NCBI lineage: Eukaryota > Metazoa > Chordata > Actinopteri > Acipenseriformes > Polyodontidae > Polyodon > Polyodon spathula. Next base: position 45,754,595 of record NC_054541.1, on the reverse strand, counting down.
TGAACAAAAACATCTTCATTTTTTAACTAAGATTTAAACCACTGTAATCAAAGATGAATGAAAATGTAATCTGTTATAGAGCAGCGGTTCTCAAACTTCAATGCACTGTTTTATAGCCAACAGTAACCTAAAAAATTGCTTCTTGGCTGCAACGGTTTACGCTATGGTATCACAAGGACAGCTGCTTGTTGCAGCTTTTCACTGCCGAATAGGTCATTGTTGTCACCACTTCTTTTGCTACGGTGCCGCTCCAGTTTCCAACACTTTCCATCAGAAAACTGTCAATTGTTTGATATTTATAAAACAACTTTTTGAACTCCCTTCCCAACAAAAAATCAGAGACTTTAGCAATGCATCTGGCTGACATGGCAAGTTGGTTGCTAGGTAACCAGTTTAGAACTTTCAGACAAAGGCAGGTAGGGCAGGGATTCATTGAGAGTACAACCGAGTAAAAAGTGACTAATAATAATAATAATAATAATAATAATAATAAATAAATAAATAAAATGAACAAACACCACATTAACATACCTGCTTATGACAATAAAATATTTTGCAGGTATTCAACACCTAACTGTTTTGACTGCTCCATCTTTACACTCCCTTTTCTATTTTGGTGCCAGCTGTTGTGCTCAGGGTACGAAGACCGAAAATCGACAGTTTGTGTTAATGTCAGATTCAATTTCAAAGCAAACCATTTGACACTTAAATACATGGTAAAATTTGGTAAGACTTCTCTCTGGAATGCAACCGACTAAGCAAGATACAAATGAACCAGTTACAACCTGTAAAATAGGATAAACCAAAATAGTTTTCGTATTTCTGAATGACTACCTCTGTGATTTGGTTCGATTTAAAACTGCAATTACTCAGTGTTCTCAAACACCAAACTTTCTTATATAAACGTGCATCTTCAACAACATCTACAAAACCCTTCGTGCAGACATTTCAGATTTAGCAGAGTTGCGGCTCAAGTGGCCAGAGTAAGACCCCAGGGACTGCAACCCTGTTTTTAAGAAGCGCTCACATATGTGACTGAGAAGTAGGCCTAAAATGTGGCGAACAGCCCTTTTTTTTTTATTTTATTTTTTTTAAATGAAACTATAGCCTGCACTCAGAATGGAAGAGCTACCTATACAGTAATCCTTTTGTAGCAGATGTTTCTTAATATCCTATTTTTCAATGCAGCACAGTAGCAATTCTACGGTATATATTAAAAACACATTGACTATTTTGACTATTATGGTGTGTAACGGGTGACGGTCTGAACTTACCGCCACCCACAATCACATTATTCTCGTAAGAACACAGATTTAGTACGTGGGAAACAGCAACTTGCTAGTGTTGGCAGGTATAAATATTTATTTTCGTAATGGACACTTCACTCTGCTTGCAAATGACTATCAGGTTGTACACAATGACTGACATTCACAAGACAAAAACTCATGACTGACCACCTAATAGTACCACTGCTCCCTCCCAAGGAAAGGGAAACACATGTTTCTTCTCATTTATACATATTTATTTAACCTGCATTAATACAGTCTTTTTTTATGAACATGATCGTTAAACTATTCTATCATTTACTGGTTATTATTATTATCATTGTTATTATTCTCCAAGCCCTAACCATTAACAGTAAAGACTGAAGATCAGCATTATCCCTTCTCTTGGAAGATTACCGAACACATAGCTATAACAAAACCCTTGTCCCTCATGTAAACGCCAACTTCATTAAGGGAATTGCCCTAAATTCAGAAATACACCGTCACAAAAATACACTTTGCTCAACAACATGTCCTTTTTATAAAGGTGAACAACATTTTATCATTATACAATTAAGGCGTGAACAGCCTTGTCAACGCTTGTGACGGAAACATGAGTTCTGGTGATGAATCTTCCTCCCAACCTGTGAGGGCGCTAAAGAACGAGAGGAGAAGTATCTGGAAGGGCTGGCCTGACAGTTCGTTTCGGGGTCAGGGAAGTGGGTCAGCCTGGAAAGAAGCGAGACTCTGTTGTAAGACCGTACTGATTTGAAAGGTAAACGAGAGGCAGCTGCAACCGTTTACCTAGATATCATGCGGGATTACATATAGGGGCCAGGGTAACGCTGATCTTTTCCTTCGTTTGGGTAACTCTGACCATATTACGTGTTGTGTGTTGTCTTTGATTATAATTGTCTGTCTTTTTCACACCACTAGACAGTTAACGCACACCTCCAGAGCTGTCGCAACGTAAAGCACTATCCAGAGCACCACTGCAGAGCACCTGCACGTTTGAATATCACCCAGGACTGGTGACCGTGCCTTTGTTTGTGTGTGAGACTGTACTGTGTTCACCATCCCCGCGCTTTACACATTGTTGTGTACTGCCGGGGATTTATTATTTGACGGTCGCCAGACCTGGAAACAGCACAAATAAACACTTGTTCACTGAATCACTGTGGTATGTTCATCACTCCTGCATCGCATCACCGCTACATCTGTTCCCGTTACCAACCACTTTGCCACAACGCTATACTAAATAAACAAATCAATTATTTAAGAGAAGTGACATATAATTTTACAATAAAGTTAATCAATTATATTAAACTGACTGTTGATAATCCAGACAAATGTAAATATAGGACGTTGAAAAAGTATACTGTGCTGCAAGGTTTGGAGAAGGCGATTCTCTAAAAGCTGTGTGCGATGTCAGAAAGACAGCAGCCAAGAGCAGCTGGCATAGCAAGCTCTGGGTAACAGAACGCAGGAATTGAAACATGTATTATGTGTTGCTGAGTTTCCTTCAAAACCATTATCAAAATACAGTAACAGTTCACAGAAAGATCTTCCTTTGGAACTGATAAGGCTGCAGGTACCATCACTTGATCTAGAAGAAGCGTTTTTGCAGTTGAAAAATGCATTAACTGTTGTATAAACGAATTTCGATAACTGCGGTGTAGAATACAAGGAACAGTATTAATACCGTAATGTACCTAAACCGTGGTAAACCGAAAAACCGGTATACCGACCCATCCCTACCCTCACATGGTGCATCAACGGCCTTAATAGTTGTGGATGAGAACAGTATTTATGCGTGTGTAGCAGCTAAAATAAATTTATTTTTATATAATAATAATAATAATATTATAAATGAGCAATTTATATACACTGAAGACCTGAAAGGAGTAAGAATGTGCAATTAAGCCCGTTCTGTTACAATTCGATTTTATTCTGCCTAATCTTGTTTTTTTCTGCAGTACTGACAACTAAGTACACATTATTATTATTATTATTATATTTCTATATAGTATCTTTCATAGTGGACCACTATCACAAAGCGCTTTACAGAGATATGCTGTGAACCATGCATTATATGCAGAGTCACTTGCAATAGGACATTGATTTCACATCTCATCCGCAGGATGGAGAGAGGCAAAATGTATGGGCGGAGGAAGTAACAAACAGTCATGGATAGAGCATGTCAGCGTGAACTGGGCATTTGTTTAATTTCCTAATGCAGTTAAACTATCCAACACCTCAATTTAAGGTAGTGACAAAGTCCTTTCCAATAAACAAACATACACCAATTAATTAGAAAGTTCAACTCAAAAAACAAAAAACTAAAATAAAATAGCAATTGGTCAACATAAGGTTCTGATGTCTGGTGAACTTATAAAGTAACAGGACAGGCTTCACGGCTCGCAAAAACGCTACCCTGACGTTTCAGGACAACCAAAAAAAATCTGACAACGTCTTTTTTTTTTGGCTGCTTGCCCGATGGGCAATCCAGTTTTTTTACTCTATAAAAAGATAACGTTCTGTGCTTTAATCAAACAGCGGTTTCTCAAATCGAGATTCTGCTCACAGATCATCCCAGTAAAACACGTTTCGAGGGATCCATGTTTTTCATTGGTAATGCTTGAGTCATTTCCGAGGTGACGTACATGTAAACATTGCTTGTGACCAAATCCTGCGAGAATTGCCCCGTATAACACCCCTGACAACTCAAGCAATCCTATCTAGTCAGCGCGCTGGCATATGTCATGTGGCTGTGTCTGGTCAGTGAAGTGAAGAGTGAAATGGACACTACGACAGCCAAAGTATACTTTTATATTGAAAGCTATGATTTTTTAAACAAAGTTACACTCTGGAATTACAAGGTACTGTACTCTGCTCACCAAGATTCACACTTATCTTCTTGTTACCTTTATTAAATCGTTAACGTTATTTCCCAACACAGGAAAAAAAGTCAAATATGATTACCACAGACTCAGGTTTAGCATGTTGACATCGCTTTTTTCCTTTCTTTAATGCGATTAATAAAATGTACCAGTAATTTCATTTTAAATGAATGGTGCTTGCTTGGAGCTTATTGTACCATGAGCAGCAACAGTCTCGGGTCCAAACCGTCAGCCAAATGTAGATATACTATTTACATCCTCGCTATATGGCCATAATTGTACGGTTAAATACTGATTAAAAAAAAAAAAAAATCTAACTACTGCTGATGTTGGCTCGTACATGTCTTTGCAACACACACGGCAAATCAACATTTGATTTTTTTTTTTTTTTTTTTATAAGGAATCAATTTCAATTAACATTTGCAATTGAAACAAAACAAACTTTGAAGCGCTTTTTTTTGTACTGTGGGGTTGTACTGTGTTCTTCAATGAATGGGATATAGACAGAATACTGGATGCAGCAGACCACAAATAGGTACTGTACTTGTAATTCTACTTTTATTCACAATATCACTGCTGTTATTATTTTTACTATTATTATTAGTGCTAGTAGTGACAAATACTGTATTAAAGAAAATCAAAGAATAAAACTGTACTAATATTAATAATTTAGCTAATGCCTTTATCCAAGGTGACTTCCTTAACTTATACAGTTCGTTTCGGATTGTCCTTTTACTATAGCAAACAAAAGGCTTAGGACCCAGACAGGGCTGTTATAGCGACGGTGTACTGTATTTAGTATTTTATTAATGTGCTTATATGCTTAATACATGACATTTGCACATTTTAATATATAATGTGTGCAAATTTGTTATTTTATTTTTGTTATTTTTCACCACCCATAATGTTCAGCATTTAAGAGACGGTATAAAGAAGTTTGGATCAGAATCCAATACATCCCCCCCTTACAAAAAAGTAACATACTGCAAGTATACTACTGCCAGAATTGTCTGGTTTTAGTATACTATTGGTACCATTATTCTATCCTTGTTTGGCACACGTATACTTGCAGTATACAACTTGGTATATTCTTTTTGGAAGTAATGCAACGTAGTTCTCAAATATTGGACATTTCTTAGATTGTATCTTACTTCTCTTTTGCATACCTGCATTGTCTCTTGCTAGATATGCACCTCCAAATTCTGACAAATACTTTTAGAAAACCAGGAACAACTTCTGCTCTGGATCAAAAAGCTATAATGCTCTGCCGCTCCCCATGGATAACCATCAAAAAACTAGTAGAAAACACAAGTCTTGGAAAAACAAAATGGAAATCTGGAGAAAGTATGGAATTTTGATGTTGAAAAAGTATATAAACCCTGAGATACTGTACCTATATTGAATACAATGTACTTTGTACAAATCACAGTCCATAGGACAATTATGGCCAACTTGACATTTTTTTTAACAAACAAATGGGTCGACAATGGACTGCCCAAAGGGCAAGTACCATTACAAAAATGTTATAAGCCCTGGGCTTCTTGTGCCATACACTTGAGGGATGTTTGCTTCAGTATGTCAGTATGGGTTAGCTTATCAAGTTTTTGAAAACTGTTAGACTAGCTTACATGTTTAAAAAAGGCCACAGGTAATGGAAATGCCCCCAAAACAAACAGATTACAGTAAGTGAAATTTCACATTTAAAAAATGCATGTAATAATCAAATTTGTATTATATATACACTAGTAAAAAGTATAGACGGGAAAGCAGCATATTCAAATGCTCTTATAAGTTAATTGCTGTTAAAAGCAATTCAGTTAAATGGGAGACCAACTGATAAAAAAAAAAAGTCATATACTGAAAACTCAGCCATCACATGACACCTTCCTGCAGACACTACACTCTAACCTGTTGGCAAGGTGATCTGTGAGGGTATTTGACTTGTGTGTACCCGACAAAAATATACAACAATAACTGGGCTGCAAGTAAGACACATACAGTACCAACTGGGTACAGATAACTGAAATTACTCACTTCCCTAAAACTTGACAGGAATATTTTGCTTCACAGTGTTTAATAACATTTTGTAAAAACTCTGTACCCCAGTCCCCAGGAAAATTATATTTTTCAATGTATTCATTTTTTCTTAAAAAAAAAAAAAAAAAAAATGAAATACACATTCCATTAATTCCTACTGTTCTACACTTGGCTCCACTGCTGTAACGTTGAAAGCACTTCTAAAAGTTACTATTAAGGAGTCATTTAAGCAGACACTTATCCAGAGACCTAAGAGACTAGGGGGTGAACTATGCATTATCAACAAATGCTTTTGCAGAGTTACTTACAATAGGACCTGGTTTGTTTCAAGTCTCATCTGAAGGACAGAGCACAAGGAGGTTAAATAATTTGCTCAGGTTCACACACAGCAAGTCAGTGGCTAAGCAGGGATTGAACCAGGAACCTCCTGGTAACAAGTCCCTTTCTTTAACCTCTGGACTACCAAACCTCCTCCTGATGAGAGGACCCCATTGCAGTAGTGTACTCATTTCCTTTGTACTATACACTGATGGGTTGGAAATCACAGGCCAGTGTATAAAGGTGACAGCTGAGGAATGCCTCCACTCCTATTCCATGGTTTCGACTGATTGTCACTTCAGGAATGTACACTGTAGACTGACAGCCTGGAATGTACCCACCCATCAGATATCGGCACACACACACACCATATTACTGCTCACTACAAATCCACAGGTCCAATGATTCATGCTCCTCTACCTTTTCCTTTTTAAGCCCTGTGTCAGATCAATAATTCAGATTTCAGATGTAAACATTCCTCCTGCCTTGTCAACAGCCTGTTTAAATTTCCAAAAAGAACCTTCCATAATTTGCTTCAGTGTGTCCTGGGTCAGGTAGCATCTGTTTTTTCTTTTTTATAATTAGTAAATTCCAAAATGATTGTACAGCATATATTTTTTACCTTTTTGTATTTCACATGCTGCCGAGATACGACTCAACAACACAATTTTCATTCGGGCGCAGTTGAGTAAACCAATGTTGTTGCACTGGATTAAGAATCCAACCCTGGTGACACAGCAGCACTTAGGGAAATTTAAAGTTTCAACTACCAACTCCAAAACACTTGGTATCTCATTCCAGTCATTCAATCCCCTCCCCACCTCAAATAGATAAAGTAGCTAAGGCAAAAAATAGTAAGCGTTTCATTTCTGTATTAACAAAATTGACAGTGCAACATTTCAAACAGATCTGTTCCAGACTTGGTAATGCCTGTATTCATTTGGTTCCCAAAGTTTAAGATGGAAATAGGATTAATTTAACTGCAAGTGCACGAAAAAGCCATGTTACTTCTGTGAAAGGAGACCAGAATCTCTATAGTGATCAATTCAAGTACCAAATTTAGAATGATTTGATGAATCAGTCTAAACAGGACCTAGTGCCAGAAAAAAAAAAGAAACCAGACACGGGTAAAATGTTTCCAGTATACCTAATAAACATAAAATGTAGGTTTTGGTCTACTGAAGGTAGCACCCATATATTGTCCAGCCCTTATTTTTGTTATATGTAACTGAGGGCAAAAATGCCAATTCAGATCTACTTCCCTTAAGTGTTCTGTATATTCTTAATTTTAACATAAGGAAACTTCAAACGTTATACTTTTATTCAATAAATGGCAGACAACAAAATCAATAAGAACAGCTAGCCTCTACCATCACTGCAGTTTCTGTACCTAGTAAAATATATAATAGGGCTAGAGATTTTAGCCTGCATACCAGATTACTAAATTTTTTCATACTAACCCTACTGATTTCAAAAGCAAAGTCTCAACCATGAGCACCAAGGCACTTTCAAAAGAAGTCCGGGCCAAAGTTGTTGAAAGGCACAAATCAGGGGATGGGTATAAAAAAAAAAATATCAAAAGGCCTTGAATATGCCTTGGAGCATGGTCAAGATGACTTAAGAAGTGGAAGGTGTATGGCACAACCAAGACCCTGCCTAGATCAGGTTGTCCCTCCAAACTGGATGACCGAGCAAGGAGACTGATCAGAGAGGCTACCAAGAGGCCAATGGCAACTTTGCAAGAGCTACAGGCTTTTACGGCCAAGACAGGTCAAAGTGTGCATGTGACAACAATATCCCAAGCACTCCACAAATCTGGCCTGTATGGTAGGGTGGCAAGAAGGAAGCCATTACTCAAGAAAGCCCACCTTGAATCTCGTTTGAAGTATGCAAAAAAAAAAAAAGATTATGTAGCAGAAAGTTTTACGGTCTGACAAAACTAAAATGGAACTTTTTGGCCTAAATGCTAAGCGTTATGTTCTGCGCAAACCCAACACAGTGCATCACCCAAAGAACACCATCCCTACTGTGAAGCATGGTGTTGACAGCATCATGTTATGGGCATGTTTCTCATCGGCAGGGACTGGGGCACTTGTCAGAACAGAAGGGAAAATGAATGGAGCAAAGTACAGAGAAGTCCTTGAGGAAAACCTGCTGCCCTCTGCAAGAAAGCTGAAACTGGGACGGAAGTTCACCGTTCAGCATGACAACGACCCAAAGCACACAGTCAAAGCTACACTGGAGTGGCTAACGAACAAAAACATAAATGTCCTTGAGTGGTCCAGTCAAAGCCCTGACCTAAATCCAATCGAAAATTTGCAGCATCACTTGAAGATTCCTGTCCATCAATGCTCCCCTATCTATGGTGTGTAGATAAGTGGAAAAAAATCCTCATTAAAATGCATGAAACTGAGGCACTGACACAACAAAATGTGAAGAAAAGTTCAAGGGGGTGTAGACTTTCTATAGGCACTTTGTGTGTGTGTGTGTGTGTAATTATATATATATATATATATATATATATATATATATATATATATATATATATATATATATATACACACACACACACAATAAGACCCACAGAAAAACAGATATATACTTTAAAAGGCGATAAGTAGCTTATCAGAAGTCTTCATTTCCAGCATGGAGTTGAAAAAGCAAAATGTACTCTGCAGCTTCAAAGTTTACAGAAGGGCAGTTTTCTTTAACCAAAATTCCTCAGTTAAGCTAACCAAAAAAAGGCAGAAACCAGGATTTACAAAACATGCACTGCTAACACTGGACCTCATGCAATTGGTGCTTTAACTTTTAGTTCATTAGTATAATAGTGTGTACAATTATTATTTTTTCCCCTGATTTCCACCCAATTTGGAATGCCCCATCGCTTGTCCCCTCCCCACAACAATTACCCACATGGCACAGGAGACCTGAAGGTTCAGTGGGCATCATCTAACCCCACAACCAAGCCAGCTTCCTTTTTCACCCAGGAACTCGAGAGCAGAGGTCAGCAAGCTACCGACTTCTGGAGGACAAAGGCCAGCCCTGCAGATGTTCGTCTTTGAGCTCATTGGGTGCTTGGCCAGAGCCAATGCGACACTCCCTTTTGGAGTCTCCAGCGAAGGCCGACCTACTCGCACAGCTAGGCCCCAAATCTGTGCTGTACATCTACAAGGTGGGCCACTACTTTTTTTCACACTACAAGACAGCACGATTTAATTATTCCATAAACGTAAATAATGTGTAATGCGCTGATCCACTTAACAGTGCATAGTTTTCAATTATACCCTAACACTGAGTATATATACACAATACTACCTTCTTTATAAGGCAGTATGGTCATGGCTTCCATTTACACAATTACTTTTCACTAGCAATTGTTTGTTCATGGCAGAATACAAAACCGCAAAGGCTCTTAAACTTTGGATCCTGACTACAGTACAACACATTTATAAAACACAAGGTTACTTATCGACTTCAAAAGATGTGTATTAAAATGGCCTGTTAAAAAAAAAAAATGTGCACTGGTCAAAATAAGGCATTTTTGTAAATGCTTATTGAACAGTACCTGCGACACTCTGAGCCATTCATCTGTTATTCATCTGGAAACACTGTACTTTAAGCCAGCGTGTTTTAAATGATGATCAGATTGTTAATCTTTGCCACAACACATTGTAAACTACTGCATCAGTGACTAATGTAATTCCTAAACGAGATATATCACAGCTGTGTTTCCTTACATTCTCCCAAATGCTTGTGAACACATTTTACACTACACGAAACTATACAAATTGCTTTGTATAAACTCTGCCTTTGTGATGTTTGCTCATTTCATATAAATGTGAAGCTAATTTCCTTATACTAGAGGGTTTTCTTAAATGTAACTGACAAGTAGAATATGGGGAGTAATTAAGAAAAAACAAACTGTATATTATGCGAGATACCAGGACTTGCATGCAAAGCATCAACACTGTACTGGTTGCATGCAAGCCTCGATATTTTTTTTAAAACGCAAATGACAAGTTAGGTCATCATTTTTACCGTAAACGATTACTTAAGTAATTTTATACGGTAATGTCTGCTGTGCATCACTAGTCAATTACTTCCCTTGACCTTGCTGCCATTCAAATCGGCCCAGACACTGTCAAATCAACATACAACTGCTTTTACAATGCCCGTACCTTTCGCTTTGGTATTTTAAGATTTGCAGTAACATAGCTAGAAATCAACATATAATATGATTTTAGCTGGCATACATATTAAACCAAAACAGGATCTAAACAGTGTCGCAAAAGATCCTAGGCTTACTACCAACCAATCGCGTACTGAATGGAGCCTATTTGCAGGGAGTTAGGCCCGAGGGTCGGTGTTTTTTTTTCCCCCCCACAGTGGACTGCGGCATTGCTGTAAAACGAAAAATATTCCTAATACCGCATCCCCTCCCCAAGAAGATTACACTGACCAAGAAAATAAATTAGTGCAACTGAGATCTAAACAAAGCGATGGTAAATAAAAATGTAATGTTTGCGATTATATACGGTGATTGAATTTGAATTCTCTTGTTCTAGTCATAATCTAAAGTCATGTAATGAACAAAAAATTAAATCGCTAAATCGGGATACTGCACCTTCATTACATCGGCCTGCCTGTATCCCTAGCTGCTATTTACACTGAAATAAACAACAAATAAGAACCGTAGAGAAGCAACAGTGAAACAGTCTCATCCTAGCCAGTGAGACGAGTAACACCACCCGTGTCTCTCTCAACAGAGGCTATGCTATTTGACACAATACTTATTGCTGCGGACTACAACAATCAGACTTTACGTTACAGCTTTGTAATCGTTTACTTCCTCCAGCGTCTCCACCAAAAAAAAAAAAAAAAAAATACAGACTCGGGGTGAAAGTGTCCGCAAAAGCAGATTCAGATACGGTTCTCTTTTTGCTGTTGTGTTATTTAGCCACCCAAGGACCGTTTTAGAGACAGGTTTAGATTAGAAGACTACGGAAAAGCCACAAACCTGATGGAGGGCGGTGAGCCCGTCCACATTTGCGTAATTGATGTCAGCGCCCCGGTCCAGCAGTTTGAGAACCTCGTCGCTGTCGCCGCTTGAACAGGCAGCCAAGAAAACGGCGCCATCGTCGAACTTCACCTTGCTCTTGCTTTTCTTGAGGATGGGCGGCTCGAGGTCGGTGTCCGAGCCCAGCCACCGCTTTAGCTGCTCGTTCCGCTTCTGCTTGGCGTCCGCCATCTTCATCTCCCTCCTGCCCTGGCGTCTTATCCTCTTTCCTAGGGGCGAATATATTTTATACTGCCACTATCCTGCAGCTCTCCGGGGCGTGGGGAAAGGGGTGAGCGTCGGGTGGTGAAGAATAGATTTACATAAACTCGCGAGACAAAGAACAGGATTAGGAGGTGGAGGATGGTGATGAGGATGACGGCGGGGCGGCACCGTCTTCAGCCTCCACACAGCTCAGGCGGTGTCATCAGGTGACAGTTCAAACACACAAAAAGGAGGTTTTGCAATTGAACGGTCCTGGTGAAAATGGGAACAGTGACATTTGCCTGCTTCCTAGTAAAATATTGAAGTGAGGCTTGGAGCCTCTAGCAACGTGTACAGTGTTTAATAAAACACAATGACGTGTAAAAAGAATATCTTTGCAATAAAAAAACGACAGTGATCCATAAAGCTACCCCATAATTCAAGCTTTAATTTTTTTAATTACAGTATTTCCAAAAACACTATTTGTATTACAAAAACAGAATGCAGTGAAAGGAAATTTTGCTTCTCTGGGCTACCTTTTCATTTCCAGCAGGCCTAAAGAAGTAGGCGTTTTATTAGTCATGCACCACGATAGGATGTAGTCTCATATGTAAAGTTTTGAAAGTGGTGTCTGGTAATTATTTCATGTAACCCATTTAATTGGTGGGTGTTTTAGTTACCAACATACATAATTCTACTTTTGGTTTAAAAATTAATGTCTATAAATATATATGATTATGAAAGTCATCGATGAAGAGGCATGTGTTACATAATCTGTTTCTGTTTGTTTATTCAGATTCTATCAGTTTTGTTTTCCTTGATCAATTTCTAGGATGCAGATGATCCAATAACTCATTCTCAGTCATATTTGCTGAATGTGATTACAAATTGGGCAATAGGATATTTACATGTCAAATAACTGAAAACAGAAAGCATACAGTATTAATCTATTGCTGATATTTAATGAAATAACACAGTTTCTCCTGTTGTATACCACGTTCATTCCCTTACTGAGTAATGTAAAATGTTTGGAAAGTGCCTTTTGAAAATAAAAGGAAAATTACTGAAGAATTTGATATTTTTCACACCAATGCATATAGACAGTTTGTACTGTATATATTTCGATAAACATCATTATTAATAGTATATTTGAGTACAGTTAGAAGCTGGAAGCTTTAATCAGTTCATATGTCAGGAAATGGTTGGGAGTTCCACGCTGCCTCAGCAGAGTGGGACTTTATGGTAAAGGAATACTGAAACTACCAGTCTCTGCTGTAACCGAGGAGTTTAAGTGCGCCAGAGTCCGACTGGAAATGACATTAGTAGATTCACGTGACAAATACGTAAGGGAGGCGGCACCTGTGTTGAAAACTGGAAGAAAATGTGCGGCAAAGAAAGCTGTGGAAAATGCTAAGGCTGCCCTTCGAATTGGTGTTATTATGGGGCAAGTTCAGCATGGAAGAGGGGGTCTTGGTCTCAATTCAGCTCCTCTTACATGGCACAAGGCAACCCCAGCTCAATGGAGGAAGCTGGTAGTCAACGAGGTGCAAAAGCAGGAGGAGACGATCAGGTGTGTAAAGGCCGTTTCCCAGGCCAAGCAGGGAGCATGGATGAGATGGGAGAGTATGGAACAACGCAAGATCGGCTGGCAAGACCTATGGACAATGGAAAAGAGCAGGATCAATTTCCTCATCAAATCAACATATGATGCTCTCTCATCACCACATAACCTAAGCCACTGGTGGTCTTAGCCAAGGACAGTTTACTTGGTGCCATGACGAGGTGCTGCGATGTTTGCCTTAGCATTGGAAGACAAGCGTAACCTGACCAATAAGTTGCCACCAGTTCCATCAAAGCATTACACACAAAAGACAAAACTCCTCCATCCAGGAGAGCAACCACCAAGAAAAGGTATTAAAACCAAGCTTCGCACTTGAACAACTGGAAGCTGCTAGAGACTGAAAAATGCTGGAAGATGTTGGTCAACAGCTTATATTTCCACCTGAGATTGCCACCACTAACCTTCAACCAGACATTGTCTTGTGGTCTGGATCAGCACGGCTTGTTCATCTAGGAGGAGGATATGGTTGAGGCGTATGAGAGGAAGAAACTTCAGTATGCTCAACTAGCTGCTGAAGCAGAACAGCGAGGATGGAGAGTCCGGATTTACCCAGTGGAGGTGGGTTGTCAAGGATCTGTGACACAATTTACAACCCGGTTTCTCAGAGATGTCGGGTTCAGTGGCCAAGACTTGCGTCGCACAGTGAAGAAGTTATCTGAAGCAGCAGAAAGGAGTAGCAACTGGCTGTGGTTGAGACGGAAAGATTCTGGCTAGGGATCTCAAGCACAATAGAAAGAAAGCAACGCTGATGTACAGGTAAGTAAGCTGGGGGACAGAGGGGGGTGATGCTGGGACACCAGAATCACTGTTGAGCCCTCTTGAGGTGTTGTGGGCTAGTGGACGAAACACAGAGGACAGAAGGTGCCCACTTGAAGAACCCAGAGATAGCTCAATCAGTTGTCATGCTGATGCGCTGGGGAGACCGCACTGTGGTTGATCCCCGGAGCCAGCATCACAGCCGTTGTGTGTGCTGATGCACTGGGGAGGCAAAATTAGCTGATCCCTGGAGCCAGCATTACATTTCAGCCATAAACACCAGACAGAAGGATATCTACATCATCAGATGGAAAGAAACACAAATGGTTGGAGATGCAGATGGATCACATTAGTTTCATGTAAAGCTACGTCTTAGTTGGTGCTTATCTTGGCGAGAGCCGTGTTCAAATCAGCATGAAGTTTTAACATCTACTCTCATGTAATGGAAATCACACACATACAGTGTATAATAAACACAGGGCTATCTGCCTCTCTTATACAAAAATTAAACTACTTGTAAGATAACAGATAACTGTGACACAGTGTTAAAAATAGCCAAGATGGCCAGTAGATAGAAAGCCATACCCTAAAATCATGCAACAATATGCAGCTCAATAAAACAGATTTTCTGCAGATCAGTGGGACAGTGAAATAGCTACTTTTGAAAGTTGGATTTAAAATGCCTTTTACAGTACATCACTACTTTGAGATGTGAGTGTAACCCAATTTAATATATTTGTTTGTAAAGTGAGAGACCTAGAAATGCCCCACGGTGATCAATGGAAAATGATGAAAACCCTATTACCTCACCTCTCATGGAGTTTCCTGAGTTTCCTCATCTAAGTGTTCCCGTAACTGTTTTTATGAAGTCGCTGCTTGAAGTGTTGCTCGTGTCTACCTGAGTAGTCATTATCACTTGACTGGCTCACTAACAGAAGCTCAGTTGTGAGACAGTTAATGTTTAATAGATATGTCAATTCTACGTCATGGCTTTGTCTTAAGGGTTGCTTATTTCCTCTACTGATGGAAGCAGGATAAGCTCTTTTTGTCTAAACTCTCAAACTGAATAAAACTTATCATACCTTTTAAATAACAGATAGTTTCAGTACAGTATTGTCTAACTTTACCCCTAAATATATACTAGGTGTTTGAAGCAATCCAGAATGATTCCCTAGCGATGGAAAATGTTCCAGTAAAATCCATCTGTGTTTTGTCCCAATGTGGTAATTCATGATGAAACTGAACACTAAATACACGAGAATAGGATGAGCTCTATGAAAAAAGTATCAAAGAATTTAAGATTAAGATTAAGAAAGAGTGATCACTTGTACAAGAATTGCAGTTGCAGAAGAAAATCCTGTTCCATTGTGATTCAGCTCTGATTCTAAATGTATGAAAGGTTTCATAATTTAAATGCCTTAGTTATTACTGACCATTTATCAGGTTATGTTTCCATTAAAATGATCTGCATTATTTAAAAGAGTTTCCCCATTCTTTTAGAACAGATTGCTTATTTGTGAAGCCTGATATAGTACATAATTTCTTATAAGGTAACAGCTGTGTGGACTTTCCTGGTAAATGTAATGAGATATTCTATAGTTGACTTACAGTGCAAAACCATCATAATAAAACACCATCATTATACCAAATTACCAAATCATATTGCAGAAAATGACCTAAACTGTCATTTATACTACTGGAAAGATGATCTAATTAATTTAAAGTGTTTTATTTATTTATTTATGTATTTATTTTTTTCACTGATTCTTGTAAATCACGATACAGTTTGTTTCTATGTAGCAATTCCATGATATTCCAGATAGACTTCACGGATCACCTAGGGTGTTTGTGACTTGTCTCTACCAGATTTCTTCTTTTATGGAGTCACAAAAGATCAAACGCAGAAATGAGTTCAAAGGAAGGCAGTTGTGTTTTGTATGATTTACATAACTCCCATTACTCATTTGTGTTTAATTCTCAACACAGGAAATGTTATTTATGCTTCTCCTGTCCCTGTGACTTCTTATTGCATGTTTTATTTAAGAATAATTATCTTACAGCTGATTTGCTTATGTTTTATTACTATTATATGCAGCCTATTGTGAAAGATTGCATTCATAGTTTAGCTTGTTTCTTGCTTTCATGTATTGTGTTGTATTTAGACTTCAAGTGGGTGGTTCTGTCTCCATATGTGGTCATCACAGACCACAGATGGCTTAAAGCAAACCACAGCTCTACCAAACAAAGTTAAAGGTTGTGTTCTTATGATTTTATGAAGAAGTGAGGCCTTTTCATCATAAACAACATAATGACTCAGTCAGTCTCACATAAATCATACTGCTCAGCAGCTTTATGAATTTAATTACGAGTAGATGATTAACTGGCGTAGTAGCGCACCCAGTAGTTGCAAAGTTTGAATAAAGGGATCAGCCCTGGAGAGGTGTGGCATCTCTACTTTCATCATCAAGGAGATTAATAAGAACAATAGCATTTGTCCCACTTTTTTTTTTTTTTACTAATTGTAAATAAGTGTTAAAATAATGAAGCATGACAGGGGATGGGTGGACCTTATATAACACTTAAGGCATTGCAAGGCATGACGCGAAGCCTTAATACAATTATATTATTTAAACTTAGCAAACTACATAAATAAATCTGTTAAAACTTTAATTATATATCTCTGATTTTTGTAATAAAGAGTGTACTTGAAAATTGCCAGATGTTGTGCAGGTTGAAAAGACATGCTCTGAATTCCCTTTCCTGTTTGATGTTTCCTCTTGCATCCAACAATGGTAGCCAAGAAGGCCACAGAGATTGCTGTGGGCACTAACTCTAACATCTTCTCCCTGTTTGAGCAGGCTAAAAGAGTTTAAGAAAGCTTCCATCATCATGGATCAGAACAGGGATAGCATCATCAGCAAGGCAGACATTTTTGGATAACTTTGCAGCTCTTGGGCATGTCTGAATGTGAAGAGCGAGGAGATTGTTGGCTTGCTAAAGGATCAAAGAAGCATCCAGACCAATCGACTTCACCTTCTTAACTATGTCATGTGAAAAACTAAAAGGCTCTCATGCGGAAGAAACCAATATGAAGAAGTTCAGGGTTTTAGACCCTGAGGGCAAAGATGTTCTGAAGAAAGAATATGTTGAGGAAATGTAGACCGCCCAAGCAGAGTGGTTCTCAAGGAAGAGATGGAGCAGATGTTGCTCTCCCCTCACCCCACACCCCCACTCCGCCCCAGATGTTGCCAGAAGCCTGGAATACAGGAATCTGGTTTGTATCATTACTCATAGAGAGGAAACAGCAGAGCCTTCTCCTATATGTGCTATCCATCTTTACATGTATTGTTATTCATTGTGATTTCAGCTTCATTCTTTCTTTCTTCAGCTAGTGTTGTAGTTTGTACAATTCCTTTTTTGTTCCTGATAAAAGTAATGCCGCACCCATTAAAAAAAGCATATTGATACTGCTGTTTAAACTGTCAAGAAGAATGCAGCAGTACTGTATCTGGCAGTTCTTATAAATAAGCCTTATATATCACAGGAAAGCAAAGACATAAATAACTACATGACACAATCTGAGGGAATAGTTTGATTTGGGTGTAGCATTATAGATTTATTGTTCTTTTACAGAAAACTGTTACAGTGTATGCCTATTTACGTCTAGTGGAACTATTGCTTAAGCCAATCTACAAACTGTGCATACTGTAAAGGTCTGTCTGTTATTTGAAGTATTTGAAATCAGTTTATAACCAAAGATGATCTTGGGATACAAGCTATGGATAAGTATGTATACTTATTACATGCTATGAAATGGTGTAGTGCAAATAATACAATATAAAATTCCGGAATGTAGGTCAACATTTATATAGTCATTACGAAACCTTCACTACAAATACAATGACTAGGTTGGGAATATTTAATTTGTATTTATTTATTTATTTAATTTTAGAGTGACCAATTATTATTTTATTTATTTTCCCCCTATTTGTAATGTCCAGTTAAGTTTTATTTTTCTCCTCCCCGCATCAAGTCCCCATACATCACAGACATTCTGAGAGCATGCAAGCGTCCTCCGATCTCAGAAGCCTAAAGCCAGAATCGCTTTTACACCGAGCAATCCAGAGCAGAATGAATATTTCAGTTCTTACCTGTTTAATATCCTAGTATGTGTGTGTGTGTTTTAAATATAATTATGTATTGCTGTTTCTGCTGAGATCATTTACCAGGCCTAATAACTAATGTTCCATTTTTACCCAGGGGGGGTCTGCTTCTGGAAAGACTCCTAAAATCTGAATTTCTGGTTATTGAGCTGATTTCAATTATGACTTTCAGTGAGCTCAACAGTCGATCTAAACAATAGAGAACGGCGGTAAACACACAGAATAGGATATTAAACAGGTGCCAAATTAAATACAGTATAAATTACAATCCTTTTTAATATGGGCGTGGAGACAGAGATCAGAAACAGTATATCCTGGGGGATATAGATGGATCATGGTGGCTTAAGTAACTTCACAATTTGGTATCTTTCACACATATCACACTTCAACTAATAAAAAGCCACAGCATATAAAAAAAAAATCCTTTGCCTAGTGTAACATGAATTAATGTTATCAGGCAGAGGTGGCACTGAGGTACATAGCAACTAATAGCAATGCTGTCATAGGTCTCCTGCACATTTAAGCGTGGGAAGTGGACATGCTTGGGTAGACCTCTGTAAATGGCCTGTCGCCTTGTGAAAAGGGGTGGGAAAATAACAGGACTAAGGGTAAGTGGCTACACAAGTTTAAAATCAACTTTGAATGAAATGAGAATGCAGGGTGGGGACTGAGGAATGCAGGCGACAGGCTGGCCCGGTTTAAAACAGGAGAGGGCATGCGCTGCAGAGATTTTAACCAACTGCTGCCTATTAATCAAAGAGCTTCGAAGCCCAGAGAAAAGGGAGTTCCAGGAATTGATTCTGGAAGACACAAAGCATGAATCAAGATCTCGGCAGTATGAGATGATAACATTGAATGCAGCCCTGGCAGAGATCGTCTGATGGAAAAAAAAGACAGGGAGGCTTTTTATCATCTACTTTTTCCACAATAATCTTATATAGCCTATTATGTAGGTTCTGTATGATTCACAGCACAGCAGTTGTTTTTGATTAGTTCATTATTTGTCATGTTTTCTTACTATTCCAGCAAACATTCTTCTGTAAAGACTCCTCAAGGACTTTCCCACAATCAGCCTTGTCTTTTCAGAAGCAGAAACAACAGTAGACCAATATATAGAACATACAAACTAGATTATATTCTAGAGAAAAGGTAGCAAATATAAAGTATACCTTTAACACACGTTATTCTTTAATTAAAGTAAATACATGAGCAGTCCAATCTGTGCCTCGGAAGATATTCTCAGTAGCACTATATAGATGTTTTTACCTGGGCTTGCATGGAGATCTTGTAGGCTGATTCCAGAAAAAGCATGTGACCCGCTGACCATTAAACTTCGTAGACACTGGCTGTCTGGTTTCTTGCTACCATAGAGCAAGTTGGGTGAACAGGGTTGGAAGCCACCTGCTGGATAGTGAACACACTACAGCTGCATCCTGCATTAATCAAACCTTCAGTGCTTTCAGCCCTGGTCCTCAAGTGCAGTGCTTTCCTTTCCTTTGTTTTTTAAATTTGTATTTCAGTCTGATGATGACTCTAGAGCACTTACCATAGTGACACCATGTTCATAGGCTGTCATACGCTATCTGCTAAGTGCTGTCTCGTGTGCACTGGAAAACAATGTATGGTAAAACCAATTTTGTTCCCGGTTGAAACAAAAACCTTGTACTTGAGCACAGAGGTTGTAATCCACTTTTCTATATAATAAAACTACAGCATTAGATGTTGTCACCGCCCCATTGGAAGCAACTACACTTGTAATTTAGCTGAGAGCGTAGAATTTCAATGACAAAACACTCTAAATGTATAAACCACAACAGATTAAACATCTTTATATTAGCTTTTCATCAGTTTTTTTTTTATTACCTATAACATGTTTCTGAGTGTTTAGCAGCTACCCCTAATCATGTTGGGAGTGTATTTTCTCTTGCACTCTTTCTATGACAGCAAAGATTACACAAGCAATACATTAGAGGGTAACATGGCTACATACTTTTCTGTTGAGTCTTTTGGTGTTTACTGTGTCAATTTCTCCTCTCTATTAACAGCAAGGCAGCAGTCTCACTCAAAGAGCAAAGCTTTAAAGTGCAATGCAGTTTCATCTGCAATGTCTGGGCTATGAACAAGTAGGATTTGAACCTGTGACCTTCTGGTCTACAGTTGTGTATTCGTCGAGCCCCCAGCACCCTTTGATATCCCCCAGTAAGTGATTCCTTTCTTTGGAAGAGGCCATGCAGTGAATTAGCACTGGGACTAAAATAGCCTGCTTAGACTAACAGTGGGCAGACTGGGTCAGTGCTGAGGTCCCTTGGTGCTACAGTGTGGGAATGCTTATTATTCCACCCCATGCTGATTCTGCCTTTCACTAAATACGAGGCTCCCCAAGGCCTTACTCAACCCAATTCCACTCAAAGACATGTTATTTTTTTTCATTTACTCAAAAACATTAGAATTGGAAGCGAATGTCATGAGATCACTATGTCCAATAAATGTTTAGCCATCTCCATTCTCAAGTGACACATACACAAGGGAAAAAAAACAAACAAGCAACAATAGTATTTTGCTTTTTAGAAATACTTTAGCCTAACTGGTAATTCATCTGGCTAATGAAGTAGGTCTAGTGCTCCAGGCATCCAGGGAGAGGAAGTCTTTTCACATATGACTCCTTATTGATTGAAGCCAGCCAAGTAAGTATGTTATTTGGCCTGCATTGTTCACGTTGTAGTTTGTTGGTGTGTCTTGGGGTTTATTCTGGGAGATGTACTTGATATACTTGCATTACTATGCAAGTCCCGAAACAACTCTGCATCTTTGATACCTTACTCTCAGTTTCTTATGACACCACTGAATGTAGGTCTATTCTGCTCAACATGCAGAGCTGTTTAATGTGAGGCTGGAGTACTTTCTAGTTGGTCTGCTTGTTCATGTTATTGGGAGCACAAAGCATAGACCTGTCTACAGCAGAAGCCCATGTTTTGCACTAGATTTAGTTGAACCCTAGAATATCCCTATGAATGAGGGGCCTTGCCTGTGAACTTGGGTCTGTGGATAAAAACTAGTTATCTTACTCAAAATTACCACATGCTGCTACCGGCATGTTGTGGTCTGTCCTGCTAGACTGATAGAGTCAGTCACATGACCACCTCAGGCCATCAACTAAGAGCGGAAATGGAACCACTTCATTCATTGGCAATTTTGTTATTTGCATATTAGACTCCAGGACACAAAACATACTGTAACATGTAAACCAGCTATTTATAGAAACACTATAGCAGCATCTGTTTATAACAGCATGGGGTGATAATGCATATTTATAAGGAAGTAGAAATCTGTCAAACTTCTGTGATGTTAATTCTAAATAAATTAGCAAGAGTGTACATCATGAATGGATTTTATTGTCTTGCTGAGAAACTGGATAGTGTCCTTTATTGTGTCCTTTTGTCTCCAGTAGCAGTATGCAATTTATATATATATATATATATATATATATATATATATATATATATATATATATATATATATATATATATATATAATTTTATCTGATTGTTTTATATATTGCATCCCCTCTTGAATTTACTGTCTTGCTTAGAAAGCATATCTGCAACACTGAAAATGGGGTCTTGAACAGACTATCTGCATGTGCCTTTGCTTCCTGTGAACTGATTTGAACTGGCATGGGAGGAGTCCAGTCACTGTTATAGTAATGGTGACATTGTCTAGGCAAAACTGGAAATACTGAAAACATTTTGATTGGCTCAGGTATTGTTAACAATTGACAGAACAATTTTGCCCTGAATTCAGGACTTAATATCAGCAACATTAATACCTTACTTACATATCATATTTAATTACCTGTATAAAAGCAATGATCACATGTTTTTTTTAATTTTGTCAGCTACTTCTATTTTGAATCTGAAGGCTGCATGTTGCGAGGGTAATGCAACTTTTCTTCAATAATTTTCCGATTTTGCCCTCTGAATGAAACTGACTTAGTTAAACTTGGTATATTTAAGCTATAACTACATCAACTGAACAAGCAGATATACAGTTTTGTGAGTGGCTAAAAACCAAGACAAAGCCATACACTTAATACATTGATAGGTTTACTAATTCAGTGGCAAGCTCTGCTTTGTGACCTTTGCAGGGTTAAACTATTTACAATTGCCATTTAAGTGAATGGCTGACAGTAGTATCTTTATTATGACCATCCTAATCGCTAGAGGAATCTCCATTTCCTGTTTAAACTCATTATGTACACTTCCGTATAAACAACCAGCTTATATTCCTGATGGGTTTGTGTCTTTGAAAGATATATCAGTGCATTGTACTTGAATACATATAATCTTGTAAACTTGTTCTGCAAACAGTAAAACAAGACACAGCTAGACCCCACTACAAACTTATACAATGTAGAGGATTAACAGGTACTGTATCCTAGACACAGATATACGTTATTTATACATATAATAAACTTCAATCTCTTACAGGTGATTTGTCTGCAGGACATACATTCTCTCTGGCAGGCCAGCAGATTGAGGAAATTGCCTTTTATGGTCATTATTCTGTAAAGATTGTCCTAGTTTACTTGGTAACATTTTAGTTTAGTTAATCTTTATAAGTGATTATAAACAATCTATAAACATGTTATTAATTCATAAGCTAAATGGCATGTCAGGATATCCATTAACTGATTAGCCATTCTTACTTAATATTGATTTTCCACAAAGAAGAACAATCACAATCATAATTGTTTTGCAGGTCTCCCACTAAAGCTATGTAGCCCAGCTTAAGTAAACACTATCTTGGTACATATTGAACTCTTGTTAAACAATTAATTTTATTATTAATGGTGTTTTGAATTTATTTTGTATTAAATCTTGCCATCTGAGCTGAATCGAACATATTCTCTCAGTATATTTACCTGGGTAAAGATTACACAAGACTGAAACAGGAACGAAACTGAAGGTTTCCCCTATAGGCATTTACAAAGAAAGAAAGAACTGGGAGATGGAGCCTGTATAGAAAATCAGAGACATCCTCCCCTGCAATAGAGGCGGTCCTACAGAACATACTGTACCCATGCCACACTCATTACAGCTTATCCAATCGCAATGACCCTTGGTATTAACTTTATTTAGCGTACATTATTGAGAGTCTCAGTTTCTGGATATACAGGGCGATTAGAAAGTAAGTTTATCTTGAGAACACATACAACATACTGTAAAACATGATGCAAACACCTCATTTGTGTAATGAAAGGCTTGAAGGCTGCTCCCTCAGTTGCCATGATACCCCCGAGCAAAGTTTCTACTTCACTGTCTCCTGCTGTTAATAGACTAACATGGCTACACGGTATGCTGCTGCAGCTTGTTGCTGCTGCTCAGTGGAGTGTCACATGATGATGCAGAAGGTAAGTGTAAAATGGCTGGGATGAAGCTGCAGAAACAAAGTGCTCCTGGTTCCTATCATTTCATACAACCCTGGAAAGATATTTATGGTGAAGGTGATTTTGTACAAATCAGCAGAATGGGAGAGACCAGTTTTAAAAAACAAATGTCCCTGTAAGACGAAAGAACCTGAGATGATGAAGCAATTACTGAAGTAATAAACATGCTGTTAGACAGCTACTTTCTGCTCATGGATTCAGGTTTACTTGTACAAGAGAAAAGTGGGTGTCACCCAAACCTGAAATGAGAAAACTGTAAATGATTATGATATGTAAAGTATGTTATTATTATTTATTTTAAATGTCTGTGTCCGCTATCAACAACACCCCCCCCCCCCCCCCCCCCCCCCCCCAAAAAAAAATGCACAGCAGCCTTTTTTGCGTGTTAATCCAGTGGCAGGTTCAAGACTAAACTAGCAAAATAATTGTGTGTTACATGTTTTGATTGAATCCACCTAATACTGCTTTTTTGAGCTATTTACCCTAGACTTATATACAGGTCTGCAGTTGTCTCTTCAAATAAGGAGGCCCAAAGTGTCACTGTTGGGCTTCAGCCAACACAATACAGTATAAATCAAGTAGGTAAGTCAAGCACTGAAAGAACCATCCATCATCATTGGTATGTTGTTCCTATGATAAGGAGGATAGATACAGTAGAATGCCTAAGGTACTTGACTTCTTATGCAATGCTTGGTTATCCAACAACAAATTGTTGAAACAAACAGTTCCTAGTTGGTCATGCATGCCAGAATCCCTAGTACTTTTAAACACAGGAAGCGTAGCGTAGTGATCAATAGTCAAAGAGCCTCTTCTGGGTTCTCAGCAGCCTTTTAAAGTGGAATCTTGATTATCTGGAGTCATCCATACAGCCACTTAGGTGAAACTTTACTTAATGTATCCTCTATAAGTGGTTAAACATATATAACACATGCATGTAATAACATCAAATATATATATTATAACTTCAGTTAATAATGGAACTAAATCAAAAGTATGCATCCTCTTTAGTATACAAAATGTACACAAAAGACAGTCGTCTATTTATAAGAGTAAAAACTAAATAAAAAATAAGTCCTATTTTAGTTTAACAAATGCAGTAGTGCACTTATTTAATAGTTTTGTATATATGGCATTGAGATGAGGCAAGCGGTCCCCTGTCTCATATTACAGTGGCACCGATTTCCAAGCGGTAAGTCTGTGCTGCAGGAAATGTAGAAGTTTGCTGCTCCCCAATGTGTTCTGTAATTGCTGTAATTATTACTGTCTGTTTAGTTTTCAGGCTAGTCAGTGCAGTACGTGGATACTGTTGGAAAGAAATCCCTGTGCATACGTCAGTTGGAGGTGGTTAAGAAAATTACCCCCAGTTGATAAGTGAAGGGACTGCTCTGAAATATATGCAGGACTGGAACACTCACTCAGGTTTTAGGTTTGTGTTGTTAGTTGTTTCAATAGTGACAGAAGTGCTTCTAGATGGGTTGATAAAATTGTGTTAGAATAATTGGTAAGTTCTGTTGCTATAGAGCTATGTGGTTCTGAATCTGAAACAGAAAGGTACTTTACCTCGCGACCTGATTATAGATGTTTCCATTTACTTCCTGGAAACTACAATTTGGACCTTTAGCAAAGAAAGTGTTAAAGTACAAGGAAGCAGATGTTTAAACTTTAATTTCCATCATTGTGCTGTATTAGAAAAATCTTACTTATTGTGAAAAAGCAAGGAATCTGAAATATTCAGTTCAATAAAGGAGAGGCCAGTGGTAATGTTTATAATTAAAAAAATGTATTTCAGTTTAACTGCTCACTGATCTTACTGCAGTGTTTGTGCTCTACAGTGCCATTATTGGTACAGTGGTCATGTGTTAAATTACTGTAAGGTTTATGTTTTATGCTTTTCCATCCTTCCAGGTAATAAATAAACAGAAGATAATTATTGTGCTTAATATACATGTTCAGTAAATGTAACATAGATAAACAAAAAGCATTGTAAAGAATTGACTTGATTCCCACAAACATCAAGTTATTACTCAATTGTATCTTTATTCTACAGATATTGCACAGTTTATTATGAGCTGTTAAGTGCATGAACAAAACACATTGTTAACTGGGCAGTGAATCTAATGTAGGAAGATGTTGAGGACAAACTGGTGTCCTCTTCTGATCTGTCACACAGTAATTTGCTGGCTGTCAAATACCCATAAATCACAAGAGGAAGGAGCATTCAAGTCATAAGGGTTTGAGCAACAAACAAACCTGTCATGTAATAAAGCTGGCATGTAAGAACTGTAATTAACTGTGTGGATACCACTTTTTGTAAAAGGCTCGATTTACGATCTGTGACACGGCTAGTTAGATAACTGTTCCCATCAAAATGCACAATCTGTGGGATGTGAATTTCTGACAAACAATCCAGTGATTTGACGTAATTAATTAATGACATAGCGTTGTTTCTTGTCATACAGTTTTCTAAAACATCCTTATCGTCAACCTCTCCACACACTGCTCCAGACTGCCAATATCAAACTCACCAGTGAGTCCCATGAGGAGAAAACTAGGCTGCTGCATGTAAAGTGTTGTGCGTGATTTTACTGACCTCTTACCTTTTCATGATGTCTGTATTTATTCTGAGTAGTTTGTATTGAAATCAGCTGTACACTTAAAGGCAGAAAGCTATAAATGAAGAGCAACTCTTGGGCTCAAGTCAAAGCACCTTATTTCAAAAAGCAAGCACATATAACACTAAAGTATTGCAATAAAAATCACCAAGAATGCTTGCAAACATCAAATACAGGCAACATGAATTTATAATAAACTTGAAAATGTAATTTATTATACAACTTAGCAGAGGAAATGTTCTGTCCATTTTTTATATGGCACAAGTTTTCCTCAATCAGGCTTCCAATATTTTGCTGTTTTTAAAAATCAAAACGGTTTCATTGTCTTAAAGGGCTGATTGCCCTGATTTCACTTTTCTGTACGCTTTTGCTCATAATAGTGTGCGATTAAAAGAGCTGGACAATCTAATTCATGCCTGCCTTCTTTAAAAGCTGTGAGTGGTGAACTAATAGACTTCAGACAGGGATTATTGACAAAGGAAACACAGGAGGCCCCCTACAGGTCTTCAGTTTTTTCTAATTGCATAAAACCATTACTTTTATGGCTCCTGTTTGACTGGTTGCTAAGTCGCAACTAGAAACATATCTACAGTGATGTACCATGTCAAATTAGGTGACGTCTGACCTCTGACTCATTCATACCACTTGGATCTAAAAAGCCTTCTACAGAGTTCAACAAATATTGTCTTAAACCCACGAAACACAGGTCTGTCTGTCCAGTAAAGTTAAAGGTCAACAACATTATGACCTGAGCTTGCGGTTTAGTGACAGAAACCTTTAGAAAATCCTTACACTTCCCTTCTTTACATTGAAAAGGGTCCAGTTAGAGCAGGCAATGCAATGTGCTGGCTGTTCTTCTGCTACAGTACCCTTCTGGCCTATGAAATGCCAAGGCAGGGATCCTTATTGTTATTACATTCTGTGTTGAGGTGCATTGACTTTGATTTACTGCATATACCTATGTAATGTGCAGTAGGCTAGATGAGTCCAAATGTCTTTGTATTAAGTGCATCACCATCTAGTGCACAGCAGTGTTTTCCCAGTTAAATTTGACCCAAAGTGGCAGATCACTTGATGAGGCTGGCTCTTACTTCTATAACGAATCTTCTAGTCTGTGTCACTTACAGTGTATATTAGACTAGAAATGAAAAGCGTGAACTGAGATGAAAGCAGCCTTACACAGACGTTTAATACAAACAAAAAAAAAAAGTTTTTAAGTTACTGTAATAAGAACTACACACCAATTGCCTTTTTTGATTGTTATTGACATTTCTTATATGGTAAATTGAGGGAATTAAAAAAAAAATATCTAAAGAACTCCTTAATAATACAGTTTCCTTGATGGTATTGTAAAACTGGTACTACATGCAGCTAATTACTGTCTTGCCTGTGATCAATATCTAGCTAAATGTACAGAAAATAATTAGTGTACACTACTTTGAAGCCAAACAAGCTACCTCATTATATACCATGTCTGCTTGTAAAGAACTTTAGATTTACTGTCACTACCAGGAGATTAAAACTCCCACACATTCTTACACTGGATGCAGATGCTTTTAAAATGCAAAGAGATGCATGTAAGCTAAAACAGCTAAATTAAAGGAAAGGCTCACTCTCAGCTAATGGTAAATATTGAGCCCCATTCAGTCCCACAAAGCTTCAGCATCATATATGAACACATTTGCAAACAGGTTTGTGCTTCCACTCTGTGAAGATGCTCTGAACGTCAATGGTTCTGTAGTCATTATTAACACACTTTGGTAGAGGGTTGTGTAGTGTATTTATTAATAACCAGGCATATTCCTAATCAATTGTATGATCTTAAGCCCTATATTTTTCGGGCGTATTATCAATTTCCTCTAATTTCTCCTATTGACCTTAGTGTCAGCTTATTGCCATGAAATCCTGTGTTAATTACGCGCCCAAGCATGGCAAGACCTAAATAAAAAGCAAATCTGAAGTACCAACAAAAATACGTTTAAAATAGTACAGGAGCCAATTCTGGTCAAGTGCCATGATGTGGGATTGTAAAGCTATTGGGACAGTACTACTCTCATGGTAACGTTACTGTACAGAGAAGAAGTGGCTGTCACTGGTGATGAGAGCTCAGAGTTCCAGGTGATGCCTCTCCAGTGCAGTGTTTCAGTATAAACACCCAGGCATTTCACAGTCATATATGGTAAGATTTTCAATGAAGATCCAGGTTTTTCTTCCATAAACTTCATCATAGTCACGAACTCCAGCTTTCTCTTAACAGGCAGATTCCCTCTACGATGAACACACTTTCATGGAACATTACTCAACTGTTTAGTAAAAAAAGCCTTTAATCAGATTAGCATAAAGCAAACAAGATATATTGCAGCAGACACACGTTCAGTGCACCACTAAGACCTCTCTGAAATACCATACCCAAAGCAGTCATGCAGAGCATTCTCATGTGGAACGTTGCAATGTCTGGAAAATGTAAAACTATCATGACAATTCCAGTGTGAACAGAGAGGCCTTTGGAGTAACACAGAGAGGAAAAACAAATGAATGTGCACCTCACCTTGGAAAGTGTCCAGAACCTTTTCATGTTAAACATTTGGAGAGAAATGTCAAAAAGCCCCCTCCCCCATTCTTTGCAGTACGTGGGTTTATGCACTGGCTTTTTAAAGGTGGCTCTGCTAGTAAAAGCAGTGCTGTGTAGAGTGCAATGTGGGTCATGTAAGCATGGTTGGAATCCTGTAATCACCAAGTTTCCAATCTTGGCTGGGGGCCCAAAGCAAGTGCTGCATTGCTCTTTGGGAGAATAATCAGCTGCTGACAGTTCAAGTGATTGCACTTCAGCGAACTCTACTGGCACAGATGAGCCCAGGCAGACACAAGCCAGGCTGATCCTTGCCCCCAGTGCCTCCAGATTACCTGATGTCTTCCCTACAGAATCGTCTTTGTTAGTTTCTGGGCTTTGCACGTTGTATCGCCTAAGTCATCTGTAAACCTTTGTTCTTCAAAATGGGCTTCAAAAAGAAATCCTTAACAAGTAGTCCTGCTACCTTCATACTGTACATGTAACCCTCCCAACAATGTTCTAAACAATATTTAGATATAAACAACATTTAGCCTGAATACATTACTCCTGTGTAGTGTGTGATACTCTTGAATAAATACAAAAAAAAAAAAAAACCTTAATTTGGCTGTTAGCATAGGAACCTTTGTCCCTGCACGATTTCACAGATCTGCTCCATCTATTAACATGGTAAATACTAATTAGTAAAAATACTAGCCAAACGTATAGGGGAGAAAAGTCAAAATGTCGGCAACAGAATACACACAATGAAATAAAATAAGCACCCATCTCTGCTACAGTTCTGACAAAACAATAACAGAGATGCACTTTCATTAGGAGTCTATTATAAACACATTCAGCTATACAGTGGATTTGTAAATGTCAGGAAAAAGCTATTTGGATAAGTCATGTTCTGGCATAGAGATTCCAAAGATGCTATCTAGCTATATTTGCCTTTCCAAGCCACAAGATCTGCTCCTACATGGGAATAAGAATGCCCACGGCTTAGTTCAATTGTCTTTATTTCTTTATGACGCTAATAACTATCTTGGGGTAACACAAACATATACCCTTTGTTTTCATTACCCAAACCAGCACACTTTTACTTTCCTTATTGAGTATATACTGCAGAAGATTCAGCTTAAGTATGTCAAGCACTGCTAAGACAATATATAGCTTATTTCCACAGCTGAGGACATCAATTGCGTAAGTGTTTATAACAATAGTTCACATGCAGCTCCAACAGTAATATGACAGAACCAGTAAAGTATTGTTTGTTTTGGATCTTTGGTTTAGCATTGTAAAAGCATAACAAAGTGCAGTGAAACTATAAAAGGAACATTCTAGTAAGCCATGTAAAAATACTGTACAGTTTTAACATTAACGTCTTGCTAGTACCGCTGACAGTGTCTCCCATGACATGCTTTGTTGCTGCATCTTCTGAACCATGATGTTTTAAGAAACTTTGTGGGCTTGGAACAGACCTCAGCTTCCTCTGTGCTGACGTACATTTGCTGGTGTCAGTGATGTTTAGCTTGGTTCATGCTGTGGTGTAAAGGCACGTTTCGGGTTAAAAAACTGCCATATGAGAATAAAGCAGGATAATAAGTTGACATTACTGTATCTAAAAGTACACAAAAGCAAACAGTGCCTTAGTAAGACCACTGTATATATTTGCACAGTAATTTTGGCATTTTACATTTTACTGTTCTTTACTACAGTACATTTTTCTGTGCTTTTACCATGTCAAAGGCCCTCCAAAACCAAGAGCATTGTTAAGGGCTGGTATTTCTAGTAAGCGTTAGCAACGCCCTGCTGAAAAACACAATCAGCTTGTCTACAGTACCAGTTGCAAACACTATGAATCGCTTTATAATTGTTAGCAGTATGTGATGCTCTTATTGTAGACTGTACTAGGGGATTTTTTTGTACTTTAAAAGCAAAACCTCTGATTTTATTTCCTATAAAAAAAATAAAATAAAAAAAAAAAAAAGTTGACAACAGCATTCTAAATGTTGTGTGGGTCTAGGTAGCCTCAACACTCCTGTACATTTGTATACAGTAGATATGCCAACACGTACATGTTTCATATGGTGATAAAACCTGAACAACAATTTCGATTAATAGTGTGCTTTATAACCAATCTTGCATGTAACCAGGTTATAAATAATCTGAACCAGAAAAAATACATTTAAAACCACTTATTTTATCACATGTCTTGACTGGGTGTCCAAAATGATAAGACCATAGAGAGTGTTAGCAGAAGGAGAATCAGCAGAAGGAAATTGTGTTAATACAAATTTTGAGTAAAAGAAACACAATGAATACTCTACACCTAAAATGACCGGAAAACATTACTGTCATCTCAGCCTTTGCTTTTAAAATGGCTTTATCAAACAATTCCACCAGAGGTTTAGTCAGATAAACAACATTCAGTTACAAAGGTGCAATGGAAGTTTCAAATCAGATTTAAAAAAAAAAAAAAGCATTTCTAAGTCATTTATTATTATTATTATTATTATTATTATTATTATTATTATTATTATTATTATTATTATTATTATTATTAATAATAATAATAATAATAATAATAATAGCAAACTTATATATTATATTTATGTCTTTGACTTGAGAATTATCCACCAGACCATTCAACAACCTGCATGCTATAAAAGCTGAATCGACAGCCTGCTTTGGAGACATTATGGACTGTATGTTTCAGATCCGTGTCATCCCTTAGCATGTTTCTAACGCTAATCAACGTGCACTCAGAACAGAGATCAAATCAATTGATGTTGCACAATACAGTGTTGAATGTTAAATGTTGTAATACCAATACCCAATGAAGCCAGCTATTATATTATATATGTTTAGATAACAAGACGTCACAAGCCAGACGGAGTCTCTAGTGTGGCGTATACAAGGAACCATCATGGTCCTGTTGAAATCATTAGGAGGCAGATACAAAGCACAATGACATATTGCATATGAACCAGGCTGACTAGATTAGAAATGAAATGAAGGTATTAAATGGCAGTGTATTGATGAATAACTGTTGAGCAGGAGAATGACTAATAAGAGAATGTGCAGTATGCAGGACCAGGATTGGTATAATCTATGGGAACAAAGGAAGTAAAACTACCCTTATGAAATCATATTCTAGAGGATTTCAATGGAGAATTGGCCCTATGGAGCAACTCTAGAGAATCTCTGTAGAATTCTATAGAGAACAATTCTCTATCAAGAGCTGGTTCTATGGAGCAGCTCTGTGTGATTCTATAGAATTCTATAGAGAAGAACTCTATATAGTTTATATGGAGAATTAGTTCTATAGATAATCTATATAGAATTCTATAGAAAAAAAATATCCATATAGAGTTGGCTCTATGGAACATATCCATAGGATTCTGTAGAAAAAATAGTTTCTATGGACAATTAGCTCTATGGAGCAGCTCAATAGGTTTCTAGACTCCATAGATAGCTTAGTGACACCTTGTTTCATGTTCAGGGTGTCAATACCACAACTGTACATTTATATATGTGTGCTCAAACTTGAGATTGAAACTTCTGAAGAGACTGATAAAGGATCAGTCTCAGTCTAAAAGACATGATGCAGTACCCAGCTCAGGGTGAAAGGGGTTTTTCACTCTTATGCACATTAAAATGTAGTAACATGACAATGTATGACACAGTAATGAAGTGAATGATGTAATAGTGGCAGTGATAACTCCAGAAAGTCTTTTTAGAAAGCAAAGAATACATGATGTATTGTAGTTCATATTTAGAGGATGCCATTGGAGCCGGGGTGCACAACTCTAGCCCTCGAGAACCATTCCAGTCCATGTTTTCATTCCAAGCAGGTTCTAAAAGAGTTAATTGAACCTGTTATGTTAAGAGACAATTAACCAATTTAGGAATATAAAGACCAGGACTGGAATGGATCTTGAGGGCCAGAGCTGTGCACCCCTGCACTTGAGGATTTGCTTTATGTAATTTGTGTTGTTATGGAACGATTGACAAACTACTATTTGCAACACCAGAAGATAATGATCTACCCCTATGACTAAAAAAATTCTTAATTTGAAAAAAAAAAAAAAAAAAAAAATCAATTTAAACAGAAATAATATCCACAATGCACAGTGGTAATACTACTGATTCAATAAGGGGACAAAAATATAATTTTTTTTTCCCGTAAATTGTATTTATTATTATTAGTTACAATACAAATATTTTAATTTGAAAATCATTAGATACAAAAAGTAAAATAAATCAATACTTAAAAAACATTATTTCATCTCCATGTAAGCAGATAGTCCAGCAATTATGTAATTAAAATGTGCACTTATAGTAACAACAATAACAGTGAACAGACTCTAGGTCACATGTAAAAAAAAATAAAAAAATAAACTGGACACACCTTTTACAGTTAATGATACAGAATCTTTTGGAAGGCCTCTATAAATAGTAAAACCAGAGAAACTGATAATTTTGTAGTGGTCTCTTAATTTTTTCCAGAGCTGTGTGTGTATAAATATATATATATATATATATATATATATATATATATATATATATATATATATATATATATATATTATATATATATATATTTTAGAACATGTGACAGTTAAATGTATAGATATGCATTGGCTCCATTCAGTATAGAAGACATGTTTTATTCTATTTACTTATTATACCTTCAGTGGTATTTCGGGGTAAAGCAGGTGTTTGGTGCTTTGTTATATTTGATGTGCTGCCCAAAACAGAATGTTCTTCATTCGTGGCATTGTTTCACCTCTCCAGAACGCCTTTCTCAAGGAGAACACCACTCATGGTTGTAACCCACAGGTAATTGTTAAAATTAGCAAGAAATTATGAAATTTACAATAAATTACACTAGAAGAGAATTCACTAAAAAATTAATTAACCTTGAACTGAGAAGAAAGTAAGCTAAGACTCACTTAATGACACCATTGGATTTCATGTCAGTGTAAATATAAATATTTATAAAATATCATTAAAACAGATCACTGCTAAAATCACTCTTTAAATGCTTCTTTCCAGACTAGACTAATCACAAAAACATACAATTGTACAAGTATTAAAAAAATAAATAAAATACTATGCTGTTTAAATAAAATAATTCTACCTGAGGTGGCTAAAAGTTGGTCAGTTAATGTTTTTTTTTTTTTTTTTTTTTTTTAACTTCTGTATTTGAAACTTGATCGTCTGTACTTTGATCACAAGCACACTTTTGCTTTGGTTGAGCAGTGATTCATCTACACTGTATTCATCGTCACTACTTTTCACCTCTGATTTGTCAGTGTCAGATAATGAATACATATCACTTAAAACGTCCAGGTTTTGTATCTCTTCCTCTTTCTAAATGTTAAAATAAAAACATCATAAATTGTGTTATTTTAAGTCCTGTCACCCAAATAGCAAATATTTT
The DNA here is from genome assembly GCF_017654505.1 of Polyodon spathula. Classification (NCBI taxonomy): domain Eukaryota; kingdom Metazoa; phylum Chordata; class Actinopteri; order Acipenseriformes; family Polyodontidae; genus Polyodon; species Polyodon spathula. The sequence goes on along the minus strand of NC_054541.1, from coordinate 45,720,214 downwards.
TAAACTGGATTAGGTGTCATATTTTACAGTTATGAGTAATATTCTGAGTGATTAACAAGTAAGATATTGCCATACTGTAGTGAACTACCAAGTTTCCCAGCAGCTATACAAATAGGCAGTACTTTATACTGGGTCTAATAAACACTTTGTTAAACTATAGTCTATAAGAAGCCAGGAGACAACAGGTATGCAGAACAAAACGCATTCATTCTAACCGAGGGAAAATCTAAATGCATTGAAAACAGTCAGTGCAGTCAGTGTGTATATATACTGTGACGTCTGTAACTTTTTGTTTGTATATATTATTGCTATTACTGCCCTACAATGACTACGCTATCACATACATGCCAAGAGAACCTTATGAACTGTGTATTCAGGTGTAAAGCATGGTATCAATTTGAATTCGACTAACAGCTTACATTTTACAATTAGAAACAATTTGGAAATCAAATCAAGATTGTGATTTGGCAAAATAAATAAATAAATAAATAAATGACAATCTCTTTCACGTTCTAGTGTTCTGTCGCCATCTTGTGGCAGATATTGAAAATACACTTTATTAAAGTTCCAAGACTACAACAGTAAATAATAATAATAATAATAATAATAATAATAATAATAATAATAAAATATAAACAACTAGTTTTTGTTTCGCAAAACCACCAGCGTTTGGATTAGTGGTCAAAACCTATTTTATGAGAAAGTCTAAACTCCTCGTGTTCCATAAAAAAAGCATAACGAAATTTTTTTCTATATTAACTATATAACACGCTGTGTTTGTTTTCTTTTTAAACAGCTGAAGGACTTTTGCCCGAAACGTCCTGAAAATAAAATATTTTTTAATCTTTTAAACTTTTTGTGTACATTTTTTAAAAACCTTTTCTTCATATATATATATATATATATATATATATATATATATATATATATATATATATATATATATATATATTAATAAACATCATACATTGCTTTTTATTCTTTTTGTCCTACATCTAAAACCATATAAAATGTCACGACGCCGGGACTAGTCACCCTATGCATAGGATCTGTACAGAGACGCCATTGCATCAGGCCATTGAAACTGTGTGTAGCTCCAAGGCAACCAGGTGACACGTAAATCCTGTCAAACTGTCGTACGGATCACCCCGCCACCCCAGTGCCGTAAACGTCTTTTCCGGTGTGGTTCTGCAGCCCCTGATAGCCTGAGTGGGAAACCCGCTCGGTCTTTCCTGCCGCTTCCGAGCAGAGCTGGGTAAGTGCAGCGGGAGCTCTGGGGAGGGGAGCGTGATTATTCAGTTAAATACAACTACAAAATAACAGAGTGGCCTTTTATTTTACAGGAACATGCCGACCAAAGGTCCTCTGCAGTCAGTCCAGGTTTTTGGACGTAAAGTGAGTAAAAGTAGTTTATTTCAGTCCACGTGTATACAGAACTGCTTGCTCGGATATTAACACACTGACTGATCGCGATGCAAACCAGTTGACTATTTAAATATCTCAGATGTAATACAATGTGGTTTTACTTTGTCTTCGGTGGTGTTTGCGTTATGATTTTTCTTTTGCTTGTTGTGTTTAGCGTGTAATGGCTTTTAAAAATGACGAATGTATGTGGGGATGTGCATTTTGAGCCCACTGCGGCCTTGTTAGTTGAGCTCGCGTGGTGGCCGAGGAGGCCCGTTATAATGATTTAGAAATTCAAATTAAGATGGTTCTGGTTTTAAAAACAGAAACGGCAGCTTGCCTTTCTGACAAGTGTTTGTGACCTGGAATTACAGTTGGTTGTCTGTACCAAGAAATCGCAAGAGTATTTGTGTGTGCTAAATCTTCTATACGTACCGTTCTAGATGGTGTCTTTTAAAAATACTTTTATATTCAGTATACCAGATACTATGTTGAACACTTGCTCCTTAATTTGAGCTAAGTAATTATACAAACTAAAAACACCATTTTCGGGTCCCAACTTTAAGCAGCTATGATGCTTGTGATGTGGTTTTGTATAATTTGTAGGGGAAACGCTGCATTGTCTTCCTGTAGGAGTAAACACAAGCAGGATCAACGTGAAACGCTTGCTGCCAGTACTAGGCATCGAACATGGCATTGATTCTCTGAATTCAGTCATGATAAAAATCGAAATGTTGTTCCTTCCAGAAAACAGCCACAGCTGTTGCTCACTGTAAAAGAGGCAATGGTCTTATCAAGGTGAATGGGAGGCCCTTGGAGATGATTGAGCCTAGAACTCTGCAGTACAAGGTAAGTGACAGGATTACTTTACTGTAAATATTCAATGATTAGTCTGTTGTAATCAAACAATTTCAAATATTCGTGAAATGTAAAAATTGCTTTTTTTATTTCAATTGTTTACTTAAATTGTGAAATAAAGGACTTTTATATATTGTATCTGTAGTCATAAGTATTTGACTGTTGTGAAGTGTGGTAGCAGTTGAGTCATTATACAGCACAGCACAGTATTTTTTTTTTTTTTACCTAATGCAATAAAAATCATACTTCATGGTAGTTTGTGTCCAGTGATCACTTCTGACATACACAGTACATTTTATAATGGTAAAACAAGCAAGGCTGTAGGATTAATCAAGTATTAAGTGATGCAGTCACTTCATGAAAGTACTGTAAGTATCTTGATGTCTTTTTTTTCTCTCTTTAGCTGTTGGAACCTGTGCTTCTCCTGGGCAAGGAACGATTTGCTGGCGTTGACATCAGAGTCCGTGTGAAGGGTGGTGGACATGTAGCACAGGTTTATGGTGAGGAAATTACTTTTGAAGCGTTCTATTTTTATCCTAACAAGTATGTCTAATAGCCATCCTTTGACTTTGAATTGAACTTCCACTGGGAAAAATCAGAAATGTGCTTGTGTCCTCGTGGTATTTAACACCCAACACTTTTTTTCCCAGCTTGTTGCTGTGTCTTGTTGGGTTTTGTGCATGATCTGGTTTTTTCAATTTGTTATTGGAACTTTACCACCCAAGTTTGGCAAAAACACCACTGTATTGTTTGTAGTGGTTAGTGCACTACTATTAGCATGTTTAAGGGTAATTGTGCCTAGCGTAACTTGGGCATTGAAACATCAAACTAATTGTATCTCTGATTAGGGATGCAGCGTTTTTTTTCCAAAACCGACATTTGCGTAAAACTCCAAACTGAACGATACTGACAAGAGAAAACCGAACTAAAACCACATAAAAGGTGTTGGTTGTTTCACCAATAAGCTCATCACACATCGTGCTGCATACTATAGACAGTTCATATTAACATCCCTTAATTAATCTGGTTACATAAATCAAGTTATGACATGACTTACTAAATTGATTCTGACAGCCCTAAGTGGGGATAACTGCAGCTTCATACTTGGTCTGGGTGGTCAGATGTCTAGGGCTGTTCATATGCCAACACTAACCTATCCTAATTTAAACCTTTTGTTAGTTATCCTAAAGTGAAAAGCTAAAGCTAGACATCTCACAGCCCAAACTGGGCGACGCTGCAAAACTAAATGGATGTTCTCTCATTCCCTTGGCTGCACAAATGGTTAGTCATTTTGGCTTTATGGAAAGCTTATTGGATGTCAAACAGTTAAAAGAGGATGAAAGAAAAACAAACCGATTTTTTTTTTTAACCGACTTGCATCCCAACCTCAGATGAACCCTTTGCGCTGTTTATTTTACATGCGCTGTTTACATTTTTTCAGAGAAAAACAGGTTTAAAAGGCATCGCAAAAGGACACTCGGTACTGCATCTCTAGCCAAGCCCCACTCCTTGTTCGCTGTATTTTTCTTACATACGTCTTCATAGTTGTGCATACTGATAAATCCTCAGCTATCTTTTGTTTGTGTCTGTGTTATCTCTGTGGTGCAGGGGCTATGTGTTGCTTTCCCCCCGCAAAGGGTTAAGTGTTAAATTGCCAGACTGACACCAAAAAAGTAGGGTATTTCTGTCTTTATGGCATGCACTTTGATTTAGAAATAGGTCAGCTTGTCAAACTGCTTTTGTGATTTTGATTTCATTATTTTTCTTCTACAGCTATCCGCCAGGCTATTTCCAAATCACTGGTTGCTTACTACCAGAAATGTAAGTTCATATTCAAAATTTTTGGCTGTTCACATACTACACTTTTCTGGGTGTTCAGAAAGTAGTTATTCCTTTATATGCAAAACAGATGCATTCAGTTTTACACAAGGTGAGTTATTATGCAATCTTAATGACCTACAGTACAAGGGTTGTATTGATATGTGGGTTTGATATGTGGGCTAGCGTTCATCAAATGCATCCACCAGTGTGATTTTCTGCAGTGGCCCTGATAGACTGATCTCTTAATCAACATGGTGTTTAAGTGCTGTGCCGCTGTCATTCAGTCCATTTTGTAACAGGTTAGGGAAACTGCTTCTTCCCTTTGTTACTTTCTACCAGTATAGTGTGCTGCCGCCAGTAGGTGTTGGTGGTTGCAATCTGCAGCCACTAAATTATCTTGAGCCTCTACCTAGTGCCTAACCTGCTGTTCTGTTTTTTTCAGATGTGGATGAGGCCTCCAAGAAGGAGATCAAGGACATCCTGATCCAGTACGATAGGACCCTTCTCGTTGCTGATCCCCGTCGCTGTGAGAGCAAGAAGTTCGGTGGACCTGGAGCACGTGCTCGTTACCAGAAGTCCTACCGTTAAATTTATTCTGTACATTTTCATACAATAATAAATCTGGACAAAAGTTCAACCCACACTGTCTTGTCTTTTTATTTAAGTATTTAAATGTAATCCACACGTGTGTCTTAAAAGATTTGGGTCTAAATGTGAGTTCTGATTTAGCCGTTATGGTGAACCGACACAAATGGAGGTGTTATATTGATTTAGTTTGAACTATCAACTCCTGGGCTAACTATTTAAAGGCTTTTCTTTTCGCAAGACCTTCATTAGCACCAAGATTCATTCTTATCGCAATCTGTCAAACTACCTGCACGAGAACTACAAAAGCACTAAAGGTTAGGGGTCAGATCCATTTAAATTTACACCTTGTCCCGAGTTGCTAAAAAGTAGTGAGGTGTTCATTGGCGCTTCCCAATGCACCTAATAGTTTTTGAGGGTCACCCATTCGGTACTGATTAGGAGAGAAGAATCCAAGCTCGTGTAGCTGGTTTCACATAACCCAATTGGCATGGATTTTGGCATACCAAATTTTTACAGAAGTAGCCCCAAGATTAGTGCAAATAGGTTGTAGTAATTACTGTTTATGAATACAAGAATTACAGCTACATATAATACAATTAAAGTTTTATCTTGGTGATTTTATAATTGTATGTAATATTTCCAACCTAAATGTTGCATCCTGTGAATACATTTGTAAATATTTTCATGTATGTAGTTGGAGGTTCAGTAGACTGGGCAATTTATTTTCAAAGTGGATTATGAGTTCTATAATCTAATGCCCTTGTTTGTTTTTTTAATTTTATTTTGTTTTTATCTCCAAATTGTCTTAAGTAGTACCTGGACCGGAAATTGTACATATGTATCTGCAGTAATGCTACATGTTTTACACTAGATGGCAGTCTTAAAAAGATTAACAAATCTGGAATGACATCCATTGGAATCTGTTTGTATTTTTCATCTATTATATTCTTTCTAAAGTGTTGGCTGTTGGTAGCTATGATCCTGTTATCTGTTTGATGAATTTAAATGCTGATCTAAACGTTATTACAAAGTGTAGCTTTAATATAACATGTTCGCCCGTTTATATTAAATTGTCATGTTAATAAAATAAAAAAATAGTGTTGGTAATAAATAACAAAGTGTTACTCATGTCACAGAAGCTGTGTATTAGTGATGTTAGTCTTGCATCCATTTCGTGAAAAAAGGAAGGGCTTTAATCATCGGTTGAAAACTTCCTCTTTGAATGCCATGTGCAAAACATGGAAAATATGAAGAGAGCATTTTAAGGTAGTTAAATGTTTACATTTTTAACATCAGAACATTGATTTGTCACCAAAGGTTGATTTAGAAACATCTGAATGACACTATTAATAGATACAGAGTTCTAAGAGTTTTTTAAAGGCTTTAAAGAGCTAAGCAGCTTAACACAAATCACTTGTACACTGCTTCCAAAAAATCTAATGTTGAAACAAGAATTTACTTCAGAAGACATTATTTCTTCAGACAGTTTTAGGGGAGCCCAAACATACCTTACATACCAAAATAACACAGATATGGATCACCTGCAGGAGAATAATGTACTCATTGTCTGAATTGAGGATGACAAGGTTAAGATTTGTATTGAACTGATTATCTCAAGCTTTATCTTCATTTTTAATTATCTTCTAAGGTACCCTGCAGGTCAAGTTAAATTACAGATTCAATATGAAACTGCAATATCTCGTTACAAATGAAATAGTCAGAATTTCAAAAACTTACATTCAATGACGAATGTTTAGACTAAGTCGTTCTTAATATCTTTTGCCATGCTTTCAGTAAGGTTCATGTATGGTGACTGGCTGGACCATTACAAAACTGTCTAGCTCAGATTTCAAAGAAAACATGACAAGAAGCGATGCCAAAAAAAGTTTCAAGAATATATATATATATATATATATATATATATATATATATATATATATATATATATATGAATTGTATCTTACATACATTGTTCAAGTGTTTTGAATCAATAATAGATACCCTACCAGTACAGTTAAAAATAATAATAATTGCAGAGAAGGTAGCTGTTACCATTTATAACAAAGACAGTAATTTTAAGGTCCACTGTAGTTATTAGGGAGTTACCTGTGTCAATGTACTGTACATCTGCCTATCAAATTCCATAGCAGAGAAAGTGAAAAGAACCTTCCGACAGTTAACACGTGTGCCCATCCTTTGTATATCCAGTTGCATGTTTAGGGTCCCGTCAGGTATTTTGTGCCAAAATGGAGAAAGAGTATAGGTCATTAGGGAATGTGAAATACAAAGACGGGTGCAAACTAAAGATACAAATTGATCCGATAGTAGGTTACAAATCTGGTACAGGTGCGAAAATAACAGATTGGTCAACACATTCTCACAATTACAAATGATCTAGGGCAGTCGGTAAGTTCAGGTGTTGTTAACGCGTGACATGGCATTATATTTTGCTAGTCGAGTAATTTAACTAAGAAGGCATTAATTCAGGCTGGGCATTAGGACAGGTAGAATTTGCAAGACGACTGTGAGTCAGTGTAACTAATACACCCGCCGGTAAGGAGTTACCAAGCATTACTAATGAGACCAACTGCTCCAAGAAAGATTTCATGAAGATTTGAGAGTGCCTGCAAAGATTTGTGTCGGAGGAAGGATTTCTGCCGCTCAGAAAGACATAGCGACGGCATTTCTGTACAAATTCTGACAACACAGATCAAAAAACACATCTAAACTAACACATACATTAAGATGCCCTCATAATTTTATTACTGATTTCTATTTAGGACGCAACACTGAAATGATCAGTAAGAGGAATTTAAAATTAATGATATCCTGGACTGTGGTACTGTTTTACCTGTTGCTCTTGTTTCAAGGTAAGCTGGTCTTTTTCTCGTTGCTTTGTAGTCTAAAGCCTTTATTATAACATTTGTTGTTTTATTATTAGAGTTATACCTTGTTGTCAACTTACATGCCTTGGTTTACGCTTCTCTATATGCTAGCTACCTGTACATGTTTCTGTGTCATGAATGTATTATTATTAAATTCTGTAACGTCTTATAAGTTAGTAAACACACACACACACACACACACACACACACATTGTTTTGTGCAGTGCACTAGGCATCTATCACCATACCTTAATAGCACAGTTATCGTAAATGCTGAATTACTTATAAGCACAAACAAAACAAAACATTCAGTAGACTATGGTCAGATATATCATTTCAGAGTGATAATGTTAGTTCACTATTATTGGAAATTAACCTTAATTTCTGTAATCTGTGTAGTGCCTTTTAAAATCCTCATATGAAACAACATGTATATATAGCTAGTAGTATGTACTTCAAGAAACCATCACTGACAAACGCTTCGAAATACAATACAGAAGAATAGTATGTTCACGATGCTATAATACACACATTTCATAGTATCCTGTTTGTGTTTCGAATAATTTGGCAAAATAGCTGTGTTTTTTGTCCATTAGGTTTTAGCTGTCAGTCTGCAAGTCTACAAAGTAGAATACAAAGGTAAGTCAAATTAAAATCTCCGTGTTAATAAAAATGTATTACAAAATAATTGTTTTCGGGGGGGGGGGGGAATGCAATACAGAATTCCAAAAGCTAATAGCACAGTGGTTGACTGACTCTAAATACTACGGGTATTAAATCTATACTTCAATGCATTGTTAGTCCTTTATGTTCACTTGATGATTACATGCACATTTAAAAAGATACCTACACTGTAGTATTAGAAAACAGGTATAATACATTTGCTATAATTAGTATTTAAATTATGTAAGATATACTTGTTTTAAAATAATGTTACATCTTGTTGTTTGATAATATGGCCAAACGTTTTGCATCACCTAGAATTTTAGGATTGATGCATTAAAATAAATAAATAAATAAAAACAAAAAATACTACCATAATAGTAGTACAGTACTTCATGTTAGATTTCAAAATGTCACATTTTTTCGGTTTTTGTCAGTTTTTTGTTAAGTGTATGGAAAACTACAATAAAGCGGTATGTAGTTAAATGTGTTAACATATGTTAACGGGTTTCATGCGACTTTATGAAGCAAAATGAGTTAATTCTATAGGGTGATACAACACTTTTGACCATAGCTGTATTTGTGCCAGAAAATGAACTTCTTTAGGTTTCTGTAAGGCAGTTCAAATCTTGGGTAACACAGGCTGCTTTTTGTTCATTCCAGGAAGAGATTTAATGCATTTCGACAGAAACGAGATCTCTTCACAGAAGAGGTAGGTTATACCTAAGAGAAAGAAAACGAAAAGAAAAAAAAAACCCTAAGATCTTGAAGCACAGCTGATTCTACAAAGCCCCCTTTGTAAACCGCACACAAATAGCAAAACTGCTCAGGGGTTTGCACTGCAGTCTGCTGTACCCTGTCTGTGCAGATGCCGTCAATCATACTTATCAGCACTCGAGCGACGGCATTTCCATTTGTAGAACTGTAGCCTTCTGGAATATAAAGTCTTACAGTATTATAAATTAAATACAATCATAAATAAATAAAAACATTGCCATTAACATTGAACCACCTTAGAAGAGTTATCCCAAATCCCTTTTTTTCATAACAGACGTACAGACCGATGCTTTCTGAAACTGCCTTGCCAAGCAGTGTTATTCACAACCGGTCTTACACCCGAGACGCCGACACCCCTACAGGTAACTTTTGTTTTTCACTACTAAACAAGGATTTGGTCAGTAAACATAAAATCAAAACAAAAGTAGAGCCCTGTGTCCATCAACATGGACATAAAGGTATGTATTAAATATATAAATTACTTATGTTGAGAAGTTCGTTAAAATTATAAGTTTATTTAGCCAATGTATGTGTTTTAATTGTTTTTAAAAAATATTGCAACTGTAGGGGATATACAAAATTTCAATATGTTTTATTGACGTTACAGTATCATTTATAAATGTTCTACTGATTTTAGGCAGGATAACTTTATTATGAAAATTGTACAAAGAATTAGGTCATATTTTCCAATAGTTTTTTTCATATGTTTTATCATCACAGTAATATTTGTGCATTTATACGGTATAATATAGCTACAACCTTTACTGTATAACAAGTGGACTAATAACACACAAGTGAGAAAGAGAGACTTCTGGTATTTTTAGTCAGTATTACTACATTTGAGATACTGAGCCATGCAGTGTCTTTAAATACAGCATGTAAAAAAGACACACAGTGACTAGAGGTTGCCATTTAATATTTGAGGTCAGAGGCGGTGGAGTTCTTAAAAGGAAGTTCGATGTTCTCAAAAAAACAAAAAAAATTGTGTCAAATTTTAATAGAAATGTTGAAGCTGACGAATCAAATGCCTGGAAATAGTGCATGTGGTGTGTGTTTCCCAAAATGTCAACGACAAACAGACACACCCTTTAATATCCATACGTTAAAGAATGGAGGCTTTTGACATTTTGTGGCGTCGCTGTCACTTGAATGCACTGTTGTTCAGTGTTCCACGGATTACTTAGAAACTGCTGAGAAAATAGGAAGCACTATACAGGCATGGGGGTTTCACAGGAACATGACCAGGGACCTGTCCATATGCATGCCAGCCAAGTAAGCAATGATTCTTTATTTCCAAATGAACAGCAAATGCAGTGCTCACATGATGGTTGTAACACATACTCTCATGCTGCCTTTACCTTTCAGCATCCTGCAATTGCCTTAATGGGGGCTGGTGCACAGAGGGCGGTCTCTGCGACTGCAGTGAGTTACAGGCTCATGGAGACCGATGTCAGATCAGTGAGTACCTGTCCTGTATTCATTGTTCTAACAATAGAGACTGGTCTAAAATAACTGCTTGTTCGTTGGTTTGGTACCTGCTTTTATACAGTGAATAAATTCACTGATTATTTTCCCCCAAAGACCAGATGCAGCAGAGTAAAATTAGAAGATGATGTCTCTGCTTTATTAGGTTCACCTCTTGAAATGAAGTAGGCAACTGAAATTAAGTTTTCCAATGCAACTGAAATCAAGTTTTCTAATGCAATTGAAATCAAGTTTTCCAATGCAACTGAAATCAAGTTTAAACTTAAGAAATGGCAAACAGGAAAAAAAACACTGCTCATTCAAAATGTGACCAGGTTCATTGTCTTCAGAGGTGCACGTCATGGTAAAAGACGATGAAAATTCATGTCGTGGGGTTGGATAGATATGGTTTCCTCACTACTGGAATCCAGCGACTCCTCTCACGTCACAATCCTCATCAAAAGTTAGTTACCAGTTGCATCTGGAGATGTTAAATGTTCCAGTCAGGCACCTAACATCTAATATGATAAATGTTTGCTTCTACCATTTTATGGCCAACTAGAACACCTAGCTGCATGCTGTACAGTCACATAACAAGTCATGTGGTTTAGGCCCTTTGCTTAACATTTCTTAACGTTTCACATTATATCGATACAGTTCCTCAAATAGCGTTCCCTGTAGAGCTCCGTATATTTGTAATGCATCTTATTCAATTGCATGTTGCATTCCATCTGCAGTTGTAATAATTTAATCCCAGCAGCGTTCAGCAGCTCCAATTGTGCAAGCCGCCATTTGGGCTGCAGCAATACACACGGCACACAAATAATGGGCATGTTCTCATATTTGGACTTTGATCAAACTCTGCCAAGAAGTGGATGGGAGGAGTGTTTGTCATCTCAGCATGCAGAACAATGATATCCTTTCTTGAGATCCTCAAGTGCCATTTCCATTAAATGCTAAAAAGAAACTGTGTGGATGTGTATTTTAAGCTTAATGGCATGACGTGAAGTGATGCAGCCAGTATTCTCAAACAAAGAGAGCCTTAACTTCCCTGGCAGGGTGGATTACCACCTGAGTGCCCACTATCTAGGTGCCCCATATAGAGGTTCTAGAATTTCTATAAGTGTGGCATTCTAGAATTCTAAAAGATGTTTTGTCTGGTGTCAAAAATATTTCTTCAGTTGTGGGTGATTTCGTTAAGCAAAGTGTTTTGCTTGTCATGTTTTTATAGTAACTCTACTGATTAGGCTTTATTAGCATTTTCTATGCTGTTGGGTTAATTAAATAATGAAGGGTTCTATATTAAATGATTAACCATTCCGGTTGAAACAGTTGAAGAGCAGGCGTTTGAAATTGTGCTGATTATCCCTAGTGGTGAAAAGCTGTCTTTATTATGTATGAAGATGGGCTTAATTTTGTGATTTTCTGTTTCAGGCCAACCCATTAAGTGTCCATATCCTCATTTGTGATTTTTTGGAGCATTTGTAACTGGCTTCTGTGTACCTGTTATTTAAATGTTTAATTTTTATACTGCAAAAGTCTCAATGTAATGTATCAAACTACATAAATACAGCTTGTGTTCTGATTTGATCAAAGAAAAATGCATTTGGTACTTGGGTTCAGGCCATTCACATAACAAGCTATGTACCCCAAGCCCATAACTGTCATACAAATCATGCAAAAAATGTAACTGTCATCAAATCCAGTACATGGAGGTACCTGACCTTCCTAGCAATTTCTGATGAGCAGTCAACTAACACACAGTAAAAGGAAGATAAATGAAAGAACAGACCAGATGTGCTGTTAACAACAATTGCATGAGTGATATTTGCATATTGATAGAAACATGTGTTATTAAGATGTTTACTCACTTTGAGATCTTCCAGTTTTGTTAACCTGTTACGTAGTGTATTTTGTTCATGGCTTCTCTTTCCTTAGTCCCTAACATGGGACAGGACCGGGATGGAATCTGTAGATCCTGGGGACAGTACCACTATGAATCCTTTGATGGCATCTACTATTACTTCCCGGGAACGTGTTCCTACATCCTTGCCAAAGACTGCCACGCAACAGAACCGCAGTACACAATCTGGGTATGGACAAGCACATTGTTATACTTAGATAAACAAAAGCAGCTGCTAATAGATAAGCCACATGTTACGACTTGATATATGATTGAATTATTATTGGACATAAATGTGAAGGAACAAACAGTAGCACAGCAGCATTAGATAAACACCATTCATGAAAACAGTTGGATTCAGTAGTGTGTTACGTGGCAGAAGATGGCCATATTTACCACTTTTAATGTATATAACAATTCTCCAAGTATTCAAGTAGCATTACAGTAAGGGGATGTTAAAAATTCAAGGATGTCAAGAATTGCTTAAAATTGGCTACACATTCTTCTCCTAGTTACACAGTACATTGATGCACAGATGCATTTTAAATAGAAAAAAAAGCTAGTGCTTTTATCACTAAAAGCATAAACTTTGCATATGTGGATATCTAAGGCCAATACATTCCATTATTCCCTATGCCAGAGCACTCTTAATTGACTCGTAAAAGTATTACAATTTTAATATCGCCCAAACCAGCCTGTGAATATTCTTTTTGTGCGGAATCCAGACAGTGGCAAACGTCAAGCGAAATTGTTGGTGAAAGCAAAGCCCTTTATACATTAACTCAATTACACAGAAGTCCCCAGGGGTTCGAGGCTAATCTCTAGTAATTATTTTCTCCTTAATTTGCAGGTTCATAACAGCCGTGACTGCGATGGCTCAGTGTACTCCTGTCACAGATCTCTGAGTCTGTTTTTCCACAACAAAGATGAGATCCACATTATTGGCCATGAAGTCAAGAAGGGTGGCATAAGGTAACTGCCAAAGAACTTTCTGGAAGTTATGATGTAGACAAGATGCTTACAGGGGTAGAATGTTTTCTAATTCATGCTTGGAACTTGAGAATACATTTGATGCGTTGTTCAGATCAGTAGGAGTATGGACAAAGAATGCCTTCAAAGACTATTTGTAGATACCGGTACTAAGTTGTGTCAAATATAACAAGTGTAAAAAAAGGTGATATTAAATAAAATGTAAAAAATATTTTAAATTAGATAGCCCTTTCAGTGTCTTTTTCAATGTATTTTGTGTAATACACTACCATAAATGCATTAAGTTTAACTGAATACTATCAAGTATTCTAAAATAATTTTATTAGGGTTTGTTGCAGAGTCTTTAGAGATGAATTATATTCTCCAAAAGCCAGAGTATAACCCTAAATGAAAGCAAATTAAAGATGAAATAATGTAATTGTTAAGATTCAATGACCCATTTTAAAAGGGCTGGAGTAATGTGGTGTGGCTGCCCACCGTTGGGATTTCATTTTGCCAGGGTACTGTGCTTTAGGTATGATGTGTTCAAACCAAAATGCAGTAGGATTGAAATTCAGCATTCCGAGAGGCAGTTTGCTCTGGTGGATAGAGCCAAGAACTAAGAAAGAGGAGGTCACAGGTTCAAATTCCAGCTGAGCCATCGGTATACTGGACGACCTTGAACAAGTTACTCGATCTCTCTGTATGAGAGTCCTGTTCATTTTGCTCACACGGAAGAACAGTTAGAACTACTGTAAATGGCTTTTATTCTCTTTGAAATTAAAGGGACATTTTAGGTCATCTACATTGTCCTAATATTTTATGTCTTCCCTGTTTCGTATCCTGTTATGTGTAGTCTGTATGATCCTTTATTGCTGTTTTTGCTTAGATCATTATTCGCAGTGCAAAGCATTTCAGCTGAAGGTACTTCAGAAAGGATGCTGATGTAGGGAAGTGAGGTGGGGAAACAAATTAACATTACACTGTGCACTGCAGCTGGTGCAGCACTGATATGCTTCCCTACAGGAAGGTGATGTTTTGCAAGCAGTGTTTGCTGGAATAGTTAGTAATCATGACAAACAATAAAATAACAGATGAGGATATTAAACAAATTGAGAAGTTCATCATTCTGTACTCTCTCTTCTACCTGCAGTGCATATGGGGTCCCCATCTTCATTGTCAGCTGGAGAAAATATGGACTTGTGTTGTATTCAAGTGAAAGCTTCCCTTTAGAACCATGTCAGCTATAAATCACACACAAGAAATCAACCGATCACAGTTATAAATTGTCAAAAGTCCTCCAATCTTGATCACACTAATGTTTTTCTGTTACTATTTTTCTGTTTGTGTTTCAGACTGGCTCTGCCCTTGACCATTGGAAATGCATTCATAGAGCGACTGGCTGATTACATCCTGGTAAAGAGCACCTTTGGGTTTTCCCTGGCCTGGGACGGGAGCTCTGGCGTTTACGTCAAAATGACCGAGGAACACAAAGGGAGGCCTTGTGGACTCTGTGGAAACTACAATGACGATGGATCGGATGACCTCACCACCAGCTACAGTAAGACAAACAGGCCGGCAGTAGCTCTCCATTCATTCATAGCCAAATTGCATGTAATTATTTATATAAGCACAATGTACATGTATATAGGCCTTTCATGCCAGCATCTCAAAACGCTGTATAATAGCAGCATTAAAATATGTCCTTGGTGTTAGAGTGAGACACCTAGCCAGCCTTTCAGCCAAATGCCTCATTAAAGGAAAAGCTGTACTGTTTAAATGGCTGAATGACTTGGCTTGCCTTGTTTTAAACTGTGGCAGGTTCTCAGACTGAATACGTGCTGATCTTCACCTGAGTGATGTGCATGATTTCACTTATAACTTTAAACTCTGTTTTCAAAATGGCCACTCTAGTGTCTTGGGGGTTGAGATCTGTCCTCCGAATCGCTGCAGGAAGAAAACAAAACAAAACAAAAAAAAAAAAAAAAAGGTGCTGTGGATTATCTGTTACGTACCACATCGTGGAACACTATTGCTGTGTTATCTGTTTGACAATGTGGGCAATAATCCTTACACTATCAGCGCTCTAGAGCGGCCATTTTGCAAAGGTCTTTGAAACAGACTTTAAAGTTATAAGTGTAAAAAGTTGTCAGGACGTAAACAATGAAAAGAAAAATTACAGGTACATTATTTAAACAGTTCTAGCAACATGTGGGGACATGAAACACTATATTTTTTTCGGAACCCTGCTACTTTCTCTTTAAGGATCTGCATGCGTGGGGTGACCAAAGCTGTCCCTTCCACTCCTGGTCTTTGTTCCAGACCTGTTCTATTGAACCAGTTAAATCTCCATCTAGACCCTGAAGTACTTAATTATATAATTTTACCT
Source organism: Polyodon spathula (assembly GCF_017654505.1). Lineage (NCBI taxonomy): Eukaryota > Metazoa > Chordata > Actinopteri > Acipenseriformes > Polyodontidae > Polyodon > Polyodon spathula. Next base: position 45,704,493 of record NC_054541.1, on the reverse strand, counting down.
GTTAAACCTGGAGTGGAATAGCCCTCCAGCACCATGATTGGATACCCCTGAGTTAATGTATTTTTTTTGTACTTCCTTACCTGTCTAATGTGACTTGCTTTTCTCCAGATGTGCAGACAGAGGATATTGCCCATTTTGGAAACAGCTGGGTGGTACAGCTGCCCTCTGAAGCATCGTGCCAGCCCCCGGAGGAGGATTTCCCTGGCCCTTGCTCAAGCGAATTTGCCATGGAAGTGAGTTATCATACGCAGCTTGAGAGACATCAGTTATATCCCTCCTGACAGAAACTGTTTCATAACTCATAATTTAATACTTTAATTATCTAATGAAGAAGCATAAGTCATGGCCCCATTAGGACCCAACAATAGAAACTGTAGAGTGTTGTCTCGTGCACAAAGACAGAATTGAAATTCTCAACATTACAATTTCTTAAGCGTCAATGGGTAAATGTAGACTGGTAACTTTGAGTTAATTTAGGGACTGTAGTCAGTAACAGTTATGAGAGCTTGTATCGAACAGAGATGAAACCAAAAGGCAAACCTTACAGTAGCTACTTTGCAATTGAAAAGAGTTTTCAATCTAATTTTAACATATTGTATATTATTATTATTATTATTATTATTATTATTATTATTGTTGTTGTTGTTGTTGTTTCTCATTCTCTCATTTTCTCATTCTGTTTGATGCAGGACGCATTGGACAAGTGCACTGCTATCTTGTTCTTCCCTTTTGTCTCCTGTCACAAGAACATTGATCCTAACCCATATGTTGCTAGCTGTGCCAGTGATCTATGTGTGTAAGTTTGCATATTGCTTGTAAGTGTGTCTACTAGATTAGATTGTGGACAGTCCTGCTGAAAGAGATTCACATACATTTTACCAGGGCTTTCCCTATGAAACTGTAGACCACCCCCTGGCAAGCTCCTATTCTCCTATGTAATTAAAATATCCTTGCCCACCTTAAGGGCATTTGTATTTATTTATATATTTATTTTGGCACCTGTTCAATGCAAAAGTTTCCCTGAGGAGATTTACCTTTTATAATGAGAGGCTTATATTTATTAAGGGACGTAATTAAAAAATCTTTGGGGCTGCTTCAAAGAATTAAGTTATAAAGGACTGCTATTTTGTCGCTGAGTGAAACCTTCTCAATATTGCTATGTGGGAATGAAGGGGAGGGTTTGCCTAGGAACTCTGGGCAGGCCCTTATGGCATTCTTCACCGTGGTTGTTGACTGGGGCCTGTGTGAATGCTGGCAACGTATTTCCTTTATAGCTGCACCTGTTCTATAATATAGAGAAGGGAGCCGTGAGACCAAGTCTCGCCGCTAAGAAATGCAGGCTCTTGTTAAAGTGGAAAGTGTCCGAATGCAATTCAAGACAGCTTTTTGTTAGTGATACATTTCAATGTTTGTTTTTAAATCACCACTACTTTACCTTAACTATACAAAAGAAAAGTATTGACAAGGCATTGATAAAACTCTTCCTTAAAGTGATTGAACGATGGGTTTAGTTTATTCACTTTGTGCATGCCAGGGCCCGCACAGGTCCATCTCAATAATTTTTGTTTTAGTTGTGATGTCTGGTACTACACTTAACTGGGCTATTGCAGCCACTCGTTCATCACCTCATTTCCTGCATTTAATACTTGTTTTAGCTGCAGTCACATTAATATTGTGAGATCATTTTTAGCATTTGATTTCCTGGAACAGATCAGAGGATGACGACACATTCTGCCGAGCGGTAACTGAGTACACCAGGGCCTGTTCCCACGCAGGCTACCCTGTGCGGGAGTGGAGAGAGAGCTTCCCTGCTTGCAGTAAGTAAAGCAGCGTGTACGTACCTGGTGCACTGTGCTGCATGACATCCACTACAGCCCTCACCGCCAGTCACACTCTGTCATACTGCACTCTGTTTGCAGCTGACGGGTGTGAAGACAGCTTTGTCCACCGGGATTGTATCAGCTGCTGTCCCCCAACCTGCACCTTTGAGAGGGAATGCCTGGGGAGCAATCTGCACTGTCTGGATGGCTGCTACTGCCCTGACGGTAAGCAATGGAATATTTTAAGCAGTAACTGATATACTGTAGTGACAAATACCCCCCCCCCCCCCATGCAATATGTAGCTCCCCCCCCGGCCCCCCCCTCCCCCCCCCCCACCCCCACCCACACCCCCCCACCCCCCCCCCCCCCCCCCCCCCCCATGACAATATGTAAAACATTTTGTGTAATGCATAATTTCATTTATGATATATATATATATATATATATATATATATATATATATATATATATATATATATATATATATATATATATATATATATAAAAGGCTATCAGTATAAGAACAACCATTATTATTCGTTTTAGTAACAAACTATAATACAGTCATCAAAGAGTTATTGGACAGCTTCTCATGGAATTTACACTGTATTAGACCTGTGTCCTAGTTCCACTGAGTTCTGTTCACATGTGAAATTGTCTTCAGTACTTGAACAATGACACTGCCAGTTTACATGTTTGTTTTGCAATGCTTTTTCTTCCTGTGATCAGGATTGATCATGGAGAATGGGAGTTGCATCTCTGTGGCAAACTGCCCCTGTGTGTACCATGGGACGTCCTACCCTTTGGGCTACGTACTGGAACAGGGCTGCAGTGTCTGGTAAGACCACTCTTGAATTGTTACTGGGCCCCTCTGAGCCTGTGCCGGAGCGAGCAGGTAGAATCCTGGCAATGGTAACAGACAAATGTACCAATCAAGAGAGAGGAGTCAGGAACCAATGAACTGTGACTGACTGAACAGGTTGGACTCAGCCAAAAAATGTTTTGAATTCAAAAAGCATTTTGACGGGAAAACCTGATGTGCATAACCGATGTAAAATGAAAATTACTACCCAAAACTGATTTATGACCAAGGATATTCTCATAAAAATGTCAAATCAATTGTGATTATATTGAAAAAGTATTGCAGGAATATGAAGAACAAAGCAGAAAATTAAGGAACGTAATTGCTTTGTGTTTAAAACCCACAGCCTGTTCAGTAACACTTTGAACGTAGCTTCCGTAACTAACAAGTCTAGCTGATTTACAGGCCAGTCACATTTCTCATTCAGTTCAGGTAGACGTTGGGGTCAATCCTGAATCATTTGATCAATAGAATAAACTTTGTTGATGGTTTTATTGCGTGTTAAAGTACACAGTTAGGTTTACGCCAGTTACTGTGTTATTGCTGAGTGATATGTGATTATTATTATTATTATTATTATTATTATTATTATTATTATTATTATTATTATTTTATTATTATCTCTTGCAGCATTTGCAGTGGTGGACTATGGAACTGCACAGAAAACAACTGCACAGGTAGTTATTTTATCAATGAAGTTGGGATTCATTTTGATCTTTTCCAGTTATCTGATGGTAGTGTGTTTCACACTCTTGTCTATAGTTGCTGATAAGACTCAGCTGGCCTTTTTCCTGATTCCATTAAAGACAAGCACTGATTACAATCTATGCACTTACTATCATTGCTACACTACCTGTACAGTTTGCCAGAACTAAGTTTTTAATCCAAGACTGTAGATTGCAAACTGTACAAACTGTGCAAGCTGCTGCCATGACAACACATTTGCGAACATAAATTGACACAAAAGTATACAAAAATTGGTATACAAAAGTAAGGTATTATATAGATTACAGAGAGTACAAGCTTCATATTTATATCATGTAAAGTTGTCCATTCCATTCCTGGTCTTTGTTCCAGCCCTGTTCTAAATTGTTTAGTTGAAACAATTAAACCTCCATCCAGACCCTGAAGTAGTTCATTACATTATTTTACCTGTTAAACCAGGAGTGGAATAGCTCTCCAGGAGCGTGATTGGTCACCCTTGGTATAACAGTTATAGATATATAGATACAGTACAGCTCTAGTAAGGAGACATTTATAAAAAGGAAGGATGATTTACACACATACAAGTGTTAATAATAGCTATTTTTGTTGGTACAGCGGAGTGCTCAGTCACAGGGGACACACACATCACCTCCTTCGACGGGCGCATATTCACGCTCGTGGGCACCTGCCAGTACGTTCTGGTGAAGAGCTGGAGAAGCACCAGGTTCACCCTGACGTTACAGAACATGCCCTGCGGTGAGGTAACACAAATTCCTCTGCTAATTCAAATTCTCAGTGTGATTATTTGTATTAAAAAAAAAAAAAAAGATGCTGGGAAACAAAGTGAGCTAATCTTTTTATTGGATGTAGCAATTTGTAATCTGCGCAGACACATTTTTAATAAGCCTTCAAGTGAACTCCCACAGTAATAAAGACTTTATATATACAGACTCAGCTGCTCATTTCAACACCTTGTTTGAATTTTGTGACAAAGCTGCTGTCTGAAGTGAACTGCTTTGAATTCATTATCAAAGAAATCGGTTGAATTATGATCAAATAGAGACCTTAATCTCCCTGGAAATATTGAGATCCATATCTGTGTTGCTATCAGCATGCACACTGTGGTGTGATGCACGGTTTCACTATTACACCTGACCTTCAGTTCTCATTGCACTGACAGACATAGCTGATTGCTGGAAAAAACAAACATTTCTTCTAAAGGGCAATTCAGGTTGCAATGTATTTTCTAGAACCAACATAGCCTAATGTACAGCATTTTGTTTTATTGACCCATCATACAGCTGAAAACTAGCGCTGACTATTGTTAGCAATCACAAATCCTCAGCACAATTTAGCACCATGTCAGTGTCTGCTCCAGATAAGTCTCTTGTTTGGCCTGTTTTATTACCTGCATCTGACATAAAAACAACAATTTATGTGAACTATAATTTAAAGCTACTGATATGATACAGATGTATTTTTTATTCAGAAATGTCACACGTATGTGTTAATTGTGTTCTGTTTATATTTATCAGATATTTTGATAGTTAGAAACGTGACATACATGTGTGTTTCTTTCTATTTTGCATTTTCGAGAGAGAGAGAGAGAGAGAGAGAGAGAGAGAGAGAGAGAGAGAGAGAGAGAGAGAGAGAGAGAGAGAGAGAGAGAGAGAGAGAGAGAGAGTGAGCCACAACATTTAAACAGCAAGGATGACATTGCCATTATAACACTCGTGCTACTAAAGGTTTTGTGCACGTTCAGAACACGTACAAATTTATTGCTCAAAAAGTGAACTTGTTTGCTCAAGTTGTACAGTTGCCATGTCCACAGCCCTGTGGTTGACACAACCTTTGCCTTCCTCTTCACATTAATGTCTGTTCTTGTGCAGAGCCTGGAGCACTCTTGCATCCAGTCGATAACGCTGGTGGTGGATGAGGATGTAACCCGGCAGGTGACCCTCACTAAAGATGGGGAGGTGCTGATTGGAGTAAAGCAGGCAGCCAGCCTCCCCTACTCTGATGGTAAGACACTGTGCCCTTCAAAGAACTGTGTAGGTTTTTAGAAGTGGTGGATCACATAGTAAGTAAGCGTGGTAAAAATGAACTGAGCAGAAACAACAGTGGAGAATGATAGTGGACACACAGCATAGGATATTAAACAAGTCAGAAATTAAATAAAAAGAAACCAGGCCATTAACATCATGTTACAGAAAAGAGCTTGGGGAAAGCTAGATATAATTCAATTTTAACTTCAGTTGTAGAGTCTGTGAACTGTATGAAAAGTACAGTTAAACTACACCCTGCTACTGTTTGTACGACCTGTCATTTTAAAGCTTTCAATGAGCAAGCCAGCCCATAACGGTACCCCAAATATTCTTTATAGACTACCAGTACAGACCGACTGGGTGGGACGTTTGTTCTTCATTTTACGCCGCTGAAATTTGTTGAATGTCGTACCATTCTTGGCAGTCACCTCTGTGGAAACCTTTTTTTTCCTGGTAAAATTAATAATACTTGTCCCAATACTTGCTGTTTCCCTTCAATCATCCCTTCTGGTAGCTTATTCTTAATCAGTTAAGAAATGCACCAGAGCACCTGTGCTCATCCTCCACAGGTATCACATTTTATTATCTCCACAACATTTTAAATGGTGCAACAGGTGTGGAATAAATTCCAGTGAATATATTGGTATTTATTCTTAAAGTCAGCTCCCAAACCCCAACTGGCCTTCTTGAAGATCAGAGTCGGTTTGAATGTCAAGGAGGCAGCAGGGCAGATTAGTCCTGGTATCAACACACCACTAGATCTCAACAACAGGTGCTGTCAAGATCTTATTACCTGACTTACACACCAACTGGAAACACAGTAGGGGGTTAGATTTGTCTTGTCAATGCTTTTTTTTTTTTTTATCAAATTACTCACCTTTTACCCTGTTCATAAATTTTACAAATAAAATAAATATGTTACTGTGTTCCTATTTCTCAATTTGTAATGTGTCTTTACCAGTGTTTGCTTTTCAAGCTTACTGCCCAATGTAACTACAACCCTGTATGGGGCCCAACACCACTGCATTCTATTGCACGGAGTTCCTTAGTGAGAGGTTGAATGTGAACCTACTCTGGTTACCTTCCTTGGTTACACCCAGAACTAACTGCAGGCACTTCATATAAATTAGTAAAAAAAATAGCTCATTGCAGGGCAGCTGAATACATGATGGATTGCAGGAGGATTTAAGTGTTTGTTTCCCCTTGCAGGTGATGTTGTCGTTTCCAAGGTGACCTCCTTGTTCACGCAACTGAAGACCAGCTTTGGTTTGCGGGTCCAGTTTGATAGAGGAGGGGGCAGGCTGTACGTGCAGGTCGAGAGCAGCTGGGAAGGTGGACTCGTGGGTCTCTGTGGCACCTTCAATGGAAATTTAAGAGATGATTTTTTGTAAGTCTCTTCATTACCAGAACTACAAATCCTTCTTCATTAAAAAAAAAAAAAAAACAACTATGAATGCAATATTGTAGTCTGCGGATTTGAGTTGTCAAGGTTGGACTGTGTATCGCATTTCGGTGGCAGATGATATTAAATGATATTGATTCGATTTTAATTGATTATTACAGTAAGAGGAAATGAAGATACTTGTGTGCTGTTACAAAGTTACTGCAAAGTCATGCTGGAAATCCTGTGACCATCCTGTCACCTGATGCCAGTTCAGCTAGTTGACATGTCATCACCTTTCTGCTTGAACCACACACACCTGATGGTGTCTTACTTAATTAATATCATTGACTGTAGTTTACTTTCCTAATTTTTGCACATTTCAACCACAGTCAGACTGCACAAAGCTTTCAACAGAATTAACATCCTGTATCCTAGAATGTTCAGCTGTGGCACTGGGTTTCCTTGGCGATCCCCTATCCAAGCACTGACCAAGCCTATTACTGCTTCGCTTCTAAAAGCTGATCAGATAAGACTCCAAGAACATATGGCTGCTCCCTGTTCTTGTGTCAGTCAGAGCTTGCTCAGCACGATGTTCATGAAACATCATCGTGCTGATAAGTGCACCACTGCAATTCCGTCGTGAGAACGGCCCTTTGTTTCCCTCCTGACCCTCCATGTCCATGCACCTTGCAGGTGATATATCTTCTATTATTCTTTCAGATCTCCATCAGGCATGATTGAGGGAACGCCCCAGCTTCATGCCAATGCATGGAAGGTCTCAGCAGCTTGCACAAGCCCTGTGAACATCCCCATCATAGATCCCTGTGAGATGAACCAGCAAAACGGTACATAAACTCCATTGCATTTTGCAGATGCTGATACTGCAGCATCGTCTGTTGTTTCATCTTGTTGGGAGCACTGGTTTCACTCAACTGGAACTTCCTGCAATTCAGATTTGCATGCTTTTTTTTTTTTATCAACCCATTCATACATATTTTTGAACCATCTGTATATGTGTATATCATATCCCGACCAAATGTTCATCATTCATGTGATAAGGTTGTTGTTTAAATTAATGACAGTTAGTAATGCTTGTAATAGATAGCTAAGTCTGTTGCTTGTTTTTACTGCATCTGTTAACATGGGTTGTAACACGGTTGGGCAAGTAGACAAACAAGTTGAAAGTGGTATTGGAAATAGTTTGCTTCACAGATTTGCCTCAGACTTTCTGATTTAGGAATGCATGTAACGATGGAGATACATAGCATGTTATCAATGTCAGAGCATGCTGACAAGAAAGAAATCATACATGTTGCTCGGCAAACTCGTATGATGATTTATAGAGGGGCTTTCCTATAAGAGAACAAGGCTAAAGGACAATCCCATTTGTTTTCTAACAACGGTGTCTGTTGTTTTAGTTTTTTATGCATCACAGTGTGACATCATCAATGAAGGCCTGTTCTCCCCCTGCCATTCCTACGTGAGCCCTGGAGTCTATTTCCAGCAGTGCCGCTATCAAGCCTGCAAATGTGGGAGCAACTGCCTGTGCACTGCGCTGGCACACTATGCATACATCTGCACCAAACACAAGGTCTTCGTGAATTTCAGGACCCATGTCTCGGAATGTGGTAAGTGGAATAATATCGATTACGAAATATATTTGATTGTGTTCTACATGAAGTTTAGAAAGTTCAAGAGAAACAACAACTTCCAACGCACATCACAACAGAGACCTAATTATCCAGTCAGATATTAAAAAGAGGCCAGGGTTCCTACTCTTTTTGGTTTCTCTCCACCTCCTTCATAACCCCTCTTAGAGCTACCCTTTAGTTTATTGCTATTCTCATAGGCAGGCAATCATCAGCTGAGTCAAATGCCATATAGAGGCAGGCTTTCCAAATTGAAAAGGGAGTAGTGTTAATGGTGAGCTGCTCTTTACATGAAGCTGAGTAAAACTAAAACTAAAGCAATGATTGAGTGTTTAAAGTTATGTGTTATTGACTTAGGGTTGTTCACAATGAGGAAGTTACATGTGTTGTGTATGTAAAACCATATACAGTATAGCACCAGCACCTTCTAGTGCACAGCAGTGTTTTGCAAGCAACAACAACAAAAAAAGTCCAAATCTGCATAGTGTCAGATCACTAGATGGAGCAAGTTCTTACTTTTATAAAGACATTTTGGCTGATCTAGCCTGTGTCACTATACATATATCTATGGCAGGCAACTGGAACTGACAAGCTGCTCCTGAGCTTAGGTGAAATCAACGCAGGCTTATCAAAATACAAACAGCAAAAGTACAGCGTGTGATAAACTGAAATAACCTCTGAATGACTGAAAACTACAGCAAAATGTAACTTTAAAGTGGCTCAACGTGCACTTTGAATCCGCTGAGCGAAGCTGCTCTTGCTGTAGGAGTGTATGTGTGTTTTGAATCCGCTGAGTGAAGCTGCTCTTGCTGTAGGAGTGTATGTGTGTTTTGAATCCGCTGAGTGAAGCTGCTCTTGCTGTAGGAGTGTATGTGTGTTTTGAATCCGCTGAGCGAAGCTGCTCTTGCTGTAGGAGTGTATGTGTGTTTTGAATCCGCTGAGCGAAGCTGCTCTTGCTGTAGGAGTGTATGTGTGTTTTGAATCCGCTGAGCGAAGCTGCTCTTGCTGTAGGAGTGTATGTGTGTTTTGAATCCGCTGAGCGAAGCTGCTCTTGTTGTAGGAGTGTATGTGTGTTTTGAATCCGCTGAGCGAAGCTGCTCTTGCTGTAGGAGTGTATGTGTGTTTTGAATCCGCTGAGCGAAGCTGTTCTTGCTGTAGGAGTGTATGTGTGTTTTGAATCCGCTGAGCGAAGCTGCTCTTGCTGTAGGAGTGTATGTGTGTTTTGAATCCGCTGAGTGAAGCTGCTCTTGCTGTAGGAGTGTATGTGTGTTTTGAATCCGCTGAGTGAAGCTGCTCTTGCTGTAGGAGTGTATGTGTGTTTTGAATCCGCTGAGTGAAGCTGCTCTTGCTGTAGGAGTGTATGTGTGTTTTGAATCCGTTGAGTGAAGCTGCTCTTGCTGGGTAGGAATGCTTTGCCTCGGAGGGATGATGTACCACTCCTGCACCAGCACATGTGGGAAGACCTGTCTGTCCCTCTCTAACAATGAGGCCTGTGACGATGACTGCGCTGAGGGCTGTAACTGCGCTGAGGGGCTGTATTACGATGAGGCCCGGCAGCGCTGTGTCACGGAGTGAGTACCCTGCTGTTGGGTCATCTAGCAAGATAGCAAACGCTATTTACAGCTAAGACACCAACGTATATATTTTTTAACACTTGATATAAATATATTACAGACCCTTGTTACTGGTGAAGTGCCCTTCTGTTTGTTGTTTTTGCTATGAGTCTTTGTTATTATTGCTCCATTCACAAAGAAATTGTTTCCTTCACTAGTAAGCAACCCCCTCTGTTGTGTGGAAGTAATACTCACTTGTGTCTTTGTTACAAATCGAAATCGGCAAGGAGAATTCAGTGTATTGCTTTTTTGTTAATTGTGCAATATGTATTTAAATGTTTGCTTGAATATCACATTGTATACTACGCTACACAACACTTGTACTGTGCTGAGATACATGGTGTCTGATTTTTCTTGAAAACTGCTAAATAAAGATGCAGAAGGTATCAAGCACATGCACATTAACACCATTTGTTTTCCCCAAAGCTACTGTACAAGGGAAAAACCTCTGCTGTTTTGTTTCAGGTCTCAGTGCCACTGCTATTTCATGGGGACTGTATACCAGTCTGGTGAAGTCTCCTTCAGTGCATCAGGCCCCTGGTGAGCAACGTTATTATTTGAAACTGTTCAGCTGTGGCCAAAAGATTGCATCACCATTATCTGATTGCATCACATAATTTAAATATTTTATTTAATCCGATGGTTTATCATGTAATCAAAGAAACTACAAAATGATATCACAACAGTCTACCGGAAGCCATAATAACAGCACAGTATTTCATGTTAGATTTTGAATTTTTTTTGTCGTTCAGTAAATGGAAAAATACAACGCGGTATGTAATTCAATATGCTAATGTAACATTATTCAGCAGGTTTCATTTGACTTTATTTGAATTTGTTAATTCTATAGGATGATGCAAAACTTGTGCCCATAGCTGTACATTCATATTTATATCTATTTAAATCAGAACAGTATTTCTTTTCCCTGTCTAAAGACATTAATTTAAATATGAACATATGAATTAATCAAAATACACAGCTTTTTATTCTTGTTTAAAATGTTCATAGTTTCCATTTATGTTGATTAAATAATAATAATAATAATAATAATAATAATAATAATAATAATAATAATAATAATAATAATAATAATAATAATGTTGTTGTTGTTGTTGTTTTTTAAAGTCTGTGAAAGAAGTTGATTTTTTTAATTAATTTTTTTGTTCTCCAGCCTCTGTAGAAATGGACGGATGGAATGTGCTCCCCAGGAACCAGGTATGTTTTTTTCTCAATCAGCGTGTCTTGTCATACTATTAAAAGCATGCTGCCCCCTTTTCAGATGCGTAGTAGATTAAATGACTTAACCCAGTATAGCCTCCTATTGAAACTTTTGTTTGTGCCTCATCTGTTTTTCCTCTGAGCTTATTTAGACTTGCTTTGATGAGAGAAAACATCTGTGTTCGATTTGTCTGTCATGCAAGGACGATATCGCTTAAGTTTCATACATATATAGATGTTTATATTTGATGTAACATAAAACAATAAGGAAGGATTGTGACTATCTAGTTGTTCTTCTCTGTTATACACTTTTTTTTCCAGTTGTATATGTAATTCTTTTGTTCAAGATTTTTTTGTTTCAAAACACCTACTGGTAATGTAGAGGGAGGCGTTTATAATACTGATATGTTGATGTTTTGAGTTTAAGCCAATGCCCTTGGCAGAATTAGAAGAGTCATTACATCTTATATAAGTCCTATTGGTGACATGACAGTAACAATATGAATGTAATACTCCTAAGAAATGTGTGTGTTGTTGCAATGCTCTGTGCTGAGCTGCCTTGCTTCTGAGATCAGACGAGCTCCTATTAGGTGGTTGTGTACTGCTACTGAAAAAAAGCAATTTCTGCAGAGCCTGATCCAGGGGACTGCCCCCCTGGGAAGACTTATTTTAACTGCCGAGACCACCAGCCTGGCCAGCCCCGCACTGGCATTGCCTGTGAAGTAACCTGCCGCAACCTGATGCTGAACCTGACCTGCCCACCTGCCACCCCCTGTGTGAGTGGGTGTGGCTGCCCAGCAGGGTAAGAGTTCTGCACACCCAGCAGCAATGACTGTGGAATTGTTCTGAGAGTACAGTGCCATCACAGGATCGCTGCACTGTAGTACTGCTACATTACAGTTTATATTGTAATTCTCTGTAATACCACTAAGTGTCTTTTTACATTGTTACCTTGCTAATAAAAGTAATTACTTATTAATGGATTGCACAAGCCAGCTGACATTGTTTCATATTTGTATCAGAACAGAGAATATGGGTTATTTTTCTATGATCAGTAGGTGACAGAAAACGACATGCAGAGCTTAAAAATCTTAATGCCAGTTTGAAATTACAAATATGGCACGTGAAGGCGAGTTCAGCGTAATTTTAAAGTGCTACAGGTAAGACAGCCTGACATCCTGTGTATTATTCTGTCAGTCTACATGTTTGAGCTGCAGTCCCACCCTGGCATGAAAAGTCTTTAATAAATGGTCCAAGCCGCATTGTCTCTTGGTATCTTCCCAGGCTTGTGAGGCACAAGCAGGAGTGCTATTTCCCAGAAAACTGTCCCTGTGCCTGGCTGGCTCTGGAGTATTTACCAGGAGAGGTGGTGTCCACACCTTGTTATAAATGGTATGTCAGGTAATATGAATGAGGTTGATAGATACTGGAAAATGTTGCAGTAAAAGCGATGCACCAATGACTAAGGACAATGTTCTCTTTAGTTTGTTATTGGCCGCGGTGACCAGTTTATCACTGTAGTGACATCCAATTAACTGAGTTAACTTCCTGTTATTGTATATGTTTTTACATTCTGAAAGAAACTATAGGGACTCATCCATTAGTTTGTTAGTGACCTTGGTACCCGATAATTGTTACCCAATTTAACTGCAACTATAATCATAAACCTCTGTTGGTGAGCATTTAATACAAGATTTTGATTTTCACAGCACTGACACCTGTAAGGTGTTACTTCCACCCTTGGCAAGGGTTACCTCTCTACCTAGTTGAAAACTTTAATATCTGATGAGCTTGCTAATAATAAAGGTTTTTTTTCAAGTCTTAAGGTGATTAATACTGTACATTTTACCCTATGTGTTTAATCTGAAACCCCTCACTCTCTGTTTTCTCTTTCCAGTGTCTGCCACAGAGGGTTTTTCAACTGTACCCACTACCCCTGCCCGTCTGTGTGCACTGTTTACAGTGATCGGCATTATCATACCTTTGACGGGCTGGAATATGACTATGTCAGCGACTGTCAAGTCTATTTAGTAAAGGTAGGGAGAATTGTGTTTGAATTAAAGAGTGGCTTTTAAAGCAATATGGAAATGAATGCTCTTATTTTAACCTGCTGTATGTTGATGGTATGAGTGGAGGATTAAGAAAGCATTACTTTAACAAAGCTTCCAGTGCTAAGTCATTGCTTTGAGTTTGTAATTATTTATACCAATTGTGGTCAACCCTGGTCCTCAAGTAAACCCAACAGTCTTTGCTTGAATTGTTTCTCATGTCTTAATGTGTATTGTAGTCTGTTCCAAATAGAGCATTGTAGCTACAGACTATTCAAGTTAGAAAAAGAAAATAGCTGTTATGCTTCTCTAAAACCACAAGGTGGCACATGTGAGTCACCGGCTACAAAATATTATTTTCCAATTATAAATGGTCTATATATGTTAAAAAGCAGTTTTATGTTAATTACAATTAAAGTGATGCTTTCAGCCAGTAATATGCTTTAACACAGAAAACACTGCTGAGGTGAAATAACCCAGGAGGAAGTGCAATTGTAACAGATGACCTAAGAATAAGGCATAGAAACTGAGAACTTTCTTTAACCTCTACTAAATGTCATGCTTTAAACAGAAAATATGTGTTTGCTGTAAAATATGTGTATCTGTCAAAACTGCACATTTGAGACCAATGAACTAACGGAGGTATAAAACATATTTTAAGGATTATAACACAGTTATATGTGGGTTAAACATCTAGTTAGCTAAATGCGCTTTATTATTTTTAGTATTTTCGCATTTGAGAGACACCACCTGATCGAGGCTGGAAGTAGGGTTCAAGAACCGTGCATGTGTTAAAATAGAAGAGAATTCACAGTGATAGCCTATGTTCTGTTCCCATGCTTGAGTCAGACACCTGATCTCTCTTCGAAGTCTTTCTGGGTCAAAGATTTGTTTATTTTAAAGCTATGGAGAGCAGCACTGCATGTGTAATAAAAGACGTTTGCGTGTCTTTGGTTATATCTGCACAGACCCTGTTTTTCCTGCTTCCATATCTCTCTGTAGTGTAAACTGAATTCTGGTTAACAAGTGACTTTTTACTACCTCACAAGGAATGGTTTTCAGAGCAAGTAACAGCACCACGGAGGGAGGGGAAGATAACGATAGAGTGGAACAATATGCCAGCAGCAGAGCCTCATCTTCTTGAATATTTATGTGTTTATGTATTCATTTATTTACAGAAAAGAATGTTCTAGACACAGTGGCAAGTATTACAAGCAGTTCACCTTAGGAGGCCTGGGTTTGAACTTGCCCCCAACCTGTGGGCATTAGTTCACATCACCAAACCCTTATGCCCACTCCATCACCAGTCGGAAAACACCCTTTAGGCTGCTCATGTTATTACATAAGCTGTTCAGGCAATGTAGTCACCTACAAACAACATCAGTAGAGCTGGGTTTACAGACAGCTGTGCTCTCTTTTAGGTACTGCGGTGCCATTCCCCAATACACTTGTACTGGCACTGTACTACGAATTCTGAGACTGAATATCCCCATACTTTATTATAGTATTATATGTCATTGTAAGTATTTTCAAAACAGATTTGTCCAGATTATTAAACTACTGCATCCATTAATGACTTTATAGAGCTGTTTTCTGAATCATGTCACAGATTGCTAGTTTTTGGTCCGTGTTGATAAAATGTTTACAAACACATTAAACAGGGGAGCTCATCCATTTTCTGTGATTTTCAGATATTCTGATAAATGGAGATTGTTAATGCAAACTTGCCTTGACTAAGTGAATCGCCCCCCCCCCCCCCCCCTATTCATTCCATCCTGTCTTTGAACTTTAGGGTAGCTTTCTCATGCCTGAGAAGCTGTTATACCCTGAGACCTGGCTAAAAAGATACTCATTGTAGAAGGTTATTTTATGTTGGTGGTTGTTCACTCAGACAAGAATGTTTAGGTCAGGCTGGGAAAAGTGGTGTTGAGTGGCAAAGGTGTTATTGTATGTAGTGTACATGGTAACTTGCATTTTCCAGTAGCTTTATTTAAGCATTAAAGAGAAATTGTAGCAGACTGTTCCTAAAGGCCAAATCACCAAAACTGATAAACAATCCCTTAGGGAGCCTGTATCACGTCCATATAAGTTATAACAATACCTGTAAGTATTGAACCTTGCTGTGCCATGTCCTGTCTTTGACTGCAACGACAAAACACAGCACAAAAGCTTTTCAGGTAAGGTGCAATTGTTTGGAAATAAAAAAGAACGCATGTATAGCACTATGAAGTTTCCACTGTGATACTGGATCTTTGAATGGGTGTGGTTTGTGTATCATTGTGGTGGAACATCTCTTTAGTGCAATGGTTAGCACACCGGTCTCCTGCCCACAGAAGGGTTGTTCAAAGCCAGCCTGCTATGCTTATATGACGTTTTGATGAATAATGTAAGTTTCAGGATTTATAATATCTTTGTGTTTCATAATGCTGTCTAACCACAGAGAGCATTGACATGCATTTCTAAAAACATTTTTTAAACAAAATGTGAGTTGATGTTTTCAGTGTAGGTTGCTAAAGGGTTTACAAAAAAATTTCATAGGAAAGGGATGTCAGCTAAATACTGAGCCATTTTCCTTTTCACTATAGAAAAACTTTCTGGTCAGTTTTCTTTATGATAAAAGCCTGTATTGACCTAGGAGAATAGATCCAAAGGTGGTCTCAAAAAAGCATTATAAATCACCCTTCCACATCTAATTTATAGGCTTATTAGCAGCATCTTCTGTAAATGCCCTTAGAAAAGTTTACTATTGTAAAAGCATAGCCAAGGTTTTAAAAAAAGCCTAGTGAAAGCGTACTAAAGCATAGGTAAGCATTGTAAATAATGGCAAGGTATGGTAAAGCATATAAATAAACATGACAATCCCTGGTAAATGCATACCATTTTACTGTGGTAAAACTTACTATACTGAAAATACCAAAATATCATTATGTGTTTCCGTGAAGAGTTGTAATTGTGCTTTGTCAGCTTGTGGAAGAGAGTTAAAAGTGTTTGAACCCTAATATGCTGTGATCTATACTTCCATCTATAGAGTGCAGTGATCTATACTTCTATCTGTACAGTGCAGCGATCTATACCTCCACCTACAGAGTGCTGTGATCTATACCATCACCTATAGAGTGCTGTGATCTATACCATCATCTATATAGTACTGTGATCTATACCATCACCTACAGTGCTGTGATCTATACCATCACCTACAGAGTGCTGTGATCTATACCTTCACCTACAGAGTGCTGTGATCTATACCATCACCTACAGAGTGCTGTGATCTATACCATCACCTACAGAGTGCTGTGATCTATACCATCACCTACAGAGTGCTGTGATCTATACCATCACCTACAGAGTGCTGTGATCTATACCATCACCTACAGAGTGCTGTGATCTATACCATCACCTACAGTGCTGTGATCTATACCATCACCTACAGAGTGCTGTGATCTATACCATCACCTACAGAGTGCTGTGATCTATACCATCACCTACAGTGCTGTGATCTATACCTCCACCTACAGAGTGCTGTGATCTATACCATCACCTACAGAGTGCTGTGATCTATACCATCACCTACAGAGTGCTGTGATCTATACCATCACCTACAGAGTGCTGTGATCTATACCATCACCTACAGAGTGCTGTGATCTATACCATCACCTACAGAGTGCTGTGATCTATACCATCACCTACAGAGTGCTGTGATCTATACCTCCACCTACAGAGTGCTGTGATCTGTACCATCACCTACAGAGTGCTGTGATCTATACCATCAACTACAGAGTGCTGTGATCTATACCATCACCTACAGAATGCTGTGATCTATACCATCACCTACAGAGTGCTGTGATCTATACCATCACCTACAGAGTGCTGTGATCTATACCTCCACCTACAGAGTGCTGTGATCTATACCATCACCTACAGAGTGCTGTGATCTATACCTCCACCTACACACCTCCCTTCCTCCCAAGCTCATTGCTCTGCACACAGCATACCCCAGAACAAGGGTGACAATGGATTTCATCTTTCATCTCCTCTCCGAATTCTAACAGCAGCATACAACACGTTATTAACATCTTTCACCACGTTTCCTAATTTTCTCTCCATCCTATGAAAGGGCCTGTTCTAAAGGTTTATGAAACCTCTTATTACGCTGACAAAACAGGTCGACACTGTAGCATTTCTGTTATTGTGATTGTGACAATTTAAAAAAAAAATGGTCAAGATTATTGATATTGTAGGTACCGGAAAGTTCATATCATTCACTCCTTCGTAATTTGGTTGAAAATCTTTAAATTCTATTAGATTGGTTTCCACCTGTACAGGCATCAATTATCATGACATTTCTTGAAAATTAGTTTTCCCATGCTTGCAAACAGAAGGTATTTTCCTCCTTGACACTATGCCATTTTCTGATCTTTGAATTTCAATTATTATTATTTTCTACAGGGGGTCACTTTCGTAGAGATTTAGCACAGGAAAGGTCTGTATCTGTTTGTATTTATGACACACTGTGAATATTGTGTTAAGGCTCAAAGAGAAACCTGGGATGGAATTAGAATTGGACACAAGTCTGCAAGGTGTTACATTATACTAATTTTGAGGGATTCTCAATAAGAACCACCTTTAATTCCATCAGGAAAGTTTGACATTGTCACATTTGATGTCTTAAGACTGGAACAGGCTTGCAACAGGGAGATGCAGCTTGTATATGGTGACATGTGGTATTTAGTTTTCTCCTTCTGCTCTATACCACGTGTAGCAGTGCAGAGCTGTTGTTTATTTTAGGAAACACCTTGCAGTAGGTTTAGCCCTTGTAGTCTAGAATAATTCCTTCAGTACAACCTTTATTGTATGGAACGAAAGAAGGTTTCTTGCTGGAATTAAAACCTGTCCCGGTTTCCTTCGAGTTCTATCACTGGAAATTGAAAGCCTCCAGTTCAGGTATCCAGCCCCGGAGTGAGCTCCAGCCGCTTTCAGTGCCTCAAAGCAGCCCTCAGCAGGGTGGATTGAATCACTCGAAAACAGATATGTGCACATTTTCAAAGCCCTAATCTTGGGAAAATCAGAGGCATTTTTAATTAGAACAGGATTGCTGTAATGTAATCCAATGAAATGTGAAATCCATTGGATAAACAGGGCAAAGTCAAAATACCAAACAAAGGCGAACTTGTTCCAATCAGTTTGCAGTTTCCTTTTTCCCAGACTTTAAAGCCAGTCTGAGAGCTCTTCTTAAATTTTAAGGGTTTCTGTTTTAAAAACAAAGAAACTAAAGCTATGTCAGCCCTTGTCTTAGTTTTTGCTGCGTTTTAACTTTTAATGGCAGCTTTTTGTTGTTGCTTTGTTTTGCTTTTTAATTAAAACATTTGATTGATTTCACGAAAAGCGACCTTGAAATTGCCTCTTTTTCCCAGTGAATAGTTTGTTTTAAAGGGCAACAATTCCCCAAGGATCAAAGTGACCTGCAAGAATGTCTGCTTGCAATACTGAGAAGATCATTGGGTTTGTACAGAGCGAGCGTGAAGGTACATGTACGGTAGCACTCATTGCACAATACATACAGATACACCCTGGTGGCACAAATACCCTCCAGGACTGAATGACGGACCTTACCTTCTGCACAGTGAAAAAGCAGACTTTATGAAGTGAGCTGGTTTGAAAAATGACTACTAAGGGTGTACAACTGTAATTTCTGCCCTTCTATGTAACTGTGGCAGAGGAGTCAGAAATTACAGCTGCACATGCCTACCTCCTCCTATCATCAGTGATGTAAAAACCAAGAAACAGCAAAGACTAGTAAAGTGGCTTCAGTGAGAGGGGCTGGATGAGAATGTGTGATGAAAATGGGTCAGTTTACTGAGCAGCATTGATTGATTTGTTAATCTGTTTTGATCTCACAGACCATAGTTAAGGATCACTTTCTTTTTGTTTATTTTTTATTTCAGAGTACCAGTGGAACTGAAGTCTCCATTACAGCTCAAAATAAGGACTGTTATGAGAGTGGAATTATTTGTATGAAATACCTTGTGATCTTTGTTGGACTTACCAAAATCTATTTCATCGACAATTCTGGAGACCCGGTTAGTAGCATTTAATTTCCTTGTATTTCATAGCATGTCATAGTGAAGTGCCTTATTCAAGTTTATGTCAGGCCTGACAAGCACTGGTTACTGAAAGCTATAGGGATACTTTCTGGCGTCACTGTGCAGTACCTCAGTTTATAGGAATTCATTTCGGTCAGGCGACTCTATTGTCCTGAAATCATTGTCCTGTCCCTGGCAGGCTGTCAGCTCATTTGAGGAAGCTTGTGGATTGTCTAAAAATGCTTTGTGGATATGTTTTTGTTTAGAGTTCATCAAGTGTAATTGGAAAGGGGTATGAGTTTCAGCTGTGGAAAGCTGGCTATTACACAGTCATACACTTTCCAAAGCAAGCACTCATGATCCTGTGGGACAAGAAGACAACAGTGCACATTCAAGCTGGGCCTGAGTGGAAGGTGAGCATCTAACAAGACCTGCAGCAAAGGGGTGGTCTTCAAGACATTTGAACTGTGAGGCGCATGTAATTGTACACAATGGGGAGGGCACAGCTCCATCTAAGAAAGAGCATCCAAAAGATTGCATTTGTATAGATGTAGCAACTTGTTTTTAATGATACATACGGTATATGTTATCTAATAGTTATCTACGTGCAGTACAGTAAGTATCCAATTTTGCTGAATGGCCACTGTGGCTCTATAGCACTGTATATTGAATATAGAGATTCTGCTTAAATATATAATTGCATTATTATAGTGCTGACAAGAAAATGGTTACAGAGTGGCAACCATTTGGTATACCATGTGGACCATGTGTTCCATGTTGACATGCAGTAGTCTATTACTGTACATACACATATGTAAAACATTTGCCATCCCTATTGACAGTTTTGCAAAATATGTGACCTTTTTGTTCTCCATAACTTCAAGCACATCAGCAGACGAAGATCATTCACAGTGTATGTTTCAGTGATTTTAATATTTGGCTGTGCTGTCTCATATGTACCAGAGAGCAAGCAAGTTTTAAAATAAGAACATGCAGTGGCTTGCAAAACATTCTGTTGTAATTCAAATATCTTTACATTTTCAGGGTCTGCTTACAGGGATGTGTGGTAATTTTGATAAAAACACAGTAAATGACATGACCACTTCCAGTAACATGGAGGTGAGCAATGCTCAAGCCCTTGGAGACAGCTGGGCCCTTGGACAGGTACAGTAGCAGCTACTGTTTAACTAGACTTCATTTTACACTCAGATTTTGTTAGTCTTCCTACAATGATTTATGAATAGTTGTCCAGAGCTGATAAATGAGTTCACAGTAAACTAAGATGATTGAGAAGGTATTTTGGATTACACTGATCAACATTCTACGTATATGAACTTCACCACTAATTTGTTCTGCATTGTTATACTAGAGTCTCCACTAGCTAGTGTTTTTGGTTTAGTGTTTTGTGTAATATAAAGAAAGTAACAAAGTGTCAAGTAACAAAACAGCGAAATAATTGCTTCTTTTCCCACAGTGTGAAAGTGACTATGTGGTTAAGAGGCCGTGTGAAGGTGACCTGATCCGGCAGCCATATGCTAAGAGAGAATGTGCTATTTTATACAGCGATGTCTTCGCCTCCTGTCACAATGTGGTAGGTAAAACTACGTGGTCTCACGTAAAAGTACTTTGTCTCATATACAGGGAGATTTGAAAAATAGGACAAGTTGTGGCAAAATCAGTGAAAGTGTTTGCAACACCGTACAAAGCAAATAATGTGAGCTACCACAAGCCTGGCATCTTCCAGGTCTGACACCGTCACCTTCCTGTTCACACTTGGTGGAAATAGTGGCTCCAAAAATCATTAACAGCCTCCTAATGTTCCAAAGTAATACTGTGCCAACAAAGAAACTACGGCAAATAAAGGAGCTGAATCATTATGGCAAATAAAAAGCAAGCTTATAAAGAGGGATTACAAGATACCAATGCCCTAATAAGCTGGCATCAAATACTCTACCAATACCAAAATCATTGTTAGGTTATGAAGACAGTGGCCACTAGGTGGCAGTGTTTTGTTAGTAGTCGAGCAGTGCTGTTACTTTAGAAATGGAACTGTATTTCTACAACTGCAGGTAAACCCTGTGTCTCTTCCTGCAGCCTAAACTAGCCTTAACCCAAGTTAGATATCCACAAACAAACAACCAAAAAACAAATACATAAAGGAGCAATCTAAGAGAGATTCAGTTTTTTAAAGGTAATAAAGAGAACACACCTAAGATATAGACTTTTGTGATCCCCTGCAATGTTTAATTTGGCAGTTTGGTTTGTTGTTTTTATTAGTTAGCCAGTTTCAGTGCGTTTTCTCTTCTCCTCAGGTTGACGTGACTTGGTTTTACAAGAACTGTCTGACGGACACCTGCAATTGCAACCGTGGTGGGGACTGTGAGTGCCTGTGTACCAGCATTGCTGCTTACGCTCACAAATGCTGTCAGCAGGGGGTAGCAGTTCATTGGAGATCTCCTACTGTCTGCTGTAAGTACCATATCCACATAGTGAAAGCTGTATATGGTGCTTTGTTTATTGGGAAATTAATAGACATTGAAGTATTGTCTTGATTCATAACTGTTGAAGATTACAGTTGATAATTACATGCTGTTTCGCCCCTTTGGATTAATGCAATATTGAGAAGTTCAAAATCATAGAGTTTGTGCTTTTCTTATTAGAAAAAAATTTGAAGACATAAATAGTAGCATTTGAGGATTTGCATTGTAATGTAATGGTTTTATTTCAATCACATCTTGACTACAATATCAGTGTTTTCATTTAAAGGGACGCCATACAGTCGTGATAGATACAAAAATCAGGCTCTTATGTCTGAAATAACTTAGCCCAACCCCTTTACTGTTTTTATCTTTACTGCGCTTCTAATGAAATGTTGACAAACGCTGAAATTACAGAATAAGGGTCTTGGGATCTCCTGATTAAATCACAGCGAAAATCTCAATGGAGAAAGTTGTATCTGAATAACATGAATAAGTGTTTTAGTAAAAGCACAGTATTTCTTTTTGTGCTGCTTGAAAACTATACAGCTTATCTCTTGCTTCACCTGATCTCCCCTGGCTGCCTGGAGAATAGCTTATCAATAGTTTAACTGTGGTGCTGAAATAACTGAGGCAGAGGGAGTGGGCTAGCCTAATCCCTACTTGTTTTCTTGCATGCAACCTGCCTTATTTCCAGCCTCCTCTCAGTGCTCCATCTCTTCTTCAGTTCCTGTTCTGACCATGTCTCATTGTATTCTGACCCAAACACTCCCTCCTGCTCCTTCAGTCACCTCCATTATCCTCCTGCCCTGCTCTTGGTCCTGCCTCCCAGTTACTGTCAAGACCCCAAGCCAACCCTGTCCTCGCAGGGTTTTATTTATGTTAAATAAATACTGTATATGGGGCCCTGCCTTGTTACATTAAAATAAAATTATATTCGGTGTGCCATGTTAATGTTTTTCTCATATTGAGAAAGCACCCTTAATGAGCACTAAGTGTTTTAGTTGCATGGTATTATGTCTTTATTAATTCCTTATCACTGACTCTCTATAGATACTCTAATACATATATTAATAAAACCTAATCACTAATAACATTATAGTATGCCATAAGTCATTTTCAATAGATACTGTATTCAGCGTGGCTTACAAATCAAAACATTATTGCTATTTTGTAGCTGTGGCATGTGTGCACTAAAATGATTTAACTTTTCTGTTTTGTTTTTACAATTTTCAGCCTATGACTGTGAATACTACAACCAAGGTATGTGACATATGAAGCTGAAGTTTATGCAGAGTGTAGATTGCTACCACTGTATGAGCATACTGCTTTAACAGGACATGTAATAGCTGCAAACCATTTTCAAAGAATATTGATTAATAAAACAAAGGCAAACAACAAGCAGCTCACATAACAAAGATATTGTGTGACACTTGATTGAGTCGTGTATTCTTTTGGAATAATGTAATGATAAATTAATGGAATATTGTATTGAAAATAGAACACTGGCCAGTAAATATATATTAATTATATATATGGAAAATAATGAAATTAATGGAATATTTAAAATATATCTTATATTTTAATAATAACATTAACTATATATATATTATATAATATATATTCTTATATATATATATACATATATATATGTTATATATATATTATGTGTGTATATATATTATATATACCATCCAACACAGTGTGTGTGTGTGTGTGTGTGTGTGTGTGTGTGTGTGTGTGTGTGTATATATATATATATATATATATATATATATATATATATATATATGTAGATGTGTGTGTCTGTGTGTGTGTTGAAAAGATTGATTATCAACTTGAAGAAGTTAATAGCTATGTAGCATTACACAAATCAATACATTTCTGTTTTTTTTAGAACTTGGTGATGGACCCTATATAGTGTATAATTCTGCGTACAATGACACCGTCTTTGGGGCCAACCTGACCAGTGGGGAAGTTTTTCCCTTGCCCAAAATCAGTGCTGAGGGGAACGTGCTGTTTAACTTCATGATAATTGCAGGCCTTTACAAGGACCGATACTCACGTAAGCTTCGTATCACAAATCTTTTGAATCTTACTTTGCACATCTTTAGCGCATTATCGTTAGGGCTGTACTGTACTCAATGTGTTTACGCCAGTCTTTAATTAACTCAATTTTTTTAAAGAGGTAAAACATCTGTTAATTTGCAAAACTAGAACCAAGCAACTAAACCCTAACCCTAACCCTAACCCTAAACCCTAACCCTAACCCTAACCATAAGTTCTCTTAACCACTCTCAATGTTTTTATTTCTCCTTTTTTAACATTTACATAATTTGTTCTCTTTTAAAAATAATAGGAGTTAATAAAGACTGGAGGTAATGCTTTCAAAATATGGCCCTTAGGATCATCTGAGGTCTGTTGTCTTGTGTGTAGAAATCCTAGAACAAAATGTCACTGACATGTTTAATAACCAGTTGTAACTGGTACCAGTTGTAACCAGTAACTGGGTTAAAGTTAAGCCATATTGGATGAATGCATTGGGAAGTAAGAGACAGAATGTCAGTGTGTGTTCTATTATCAATTACAGATTCAGTAACAATAGTCTTCCTGAGGGGCATTTCATTTTCCAATGAGCCGAGTGTGCAGGATATATTTTATATATAAATCAGTGAAGAAAATAAGTGAGGCAAGGTTGGATAGTAAATATGATTTTATATATTTTGTTTAAATATAGCTGATATAGCTGCATAAATAAATAAATAAATAACAGAAATAAATAACAGAAAATGTTTTGAAGTTCATATCGCATAGTTATCAAAGTCTTTTTGGCGTACAGCTCTCCGCCTGGATTCCTGACAGCTGCATAACACTCTCTTAATAGTGCGTTTAGATCCTGGCCGTCATATTTCTTTATATCGTCGAGTTGAATTTGTTTGAATTTCAGAAAGTCAGAAAAGAGTGACAGTGACATTTTAATCACCATGTTAGTGTTCGGAGGTTCTTTCTTTTGTAGTGTGTTTTGTAATTCATTTTCTGTTAAGTCACAGGTCTTTTACTTTCAGCCACTTTCTCTTGTTGTGAGGAGGGCAGGGTAAGGGTGGTGCATTCTTTTGAAAATGGGTGGGACTGACAGTGGTGTGAACCAATCACATGTCAGATAGGAGACTATTGCCCTGTGATGTAGGGATGTTTGGGCAATAGTTTTGGGCAATTTATGTTTGCTCCTATGATGACGTTTTAACCAATCACAGGCCAAAATTTCCAAGCACTTATTCATATATATATATATATATATATATATATATATATATATATATATATATATATATATATGTAGTGCAGAATGGTAACATTTATTTCACTGTTTTGCTGGACAACCCAAAAGCCACTGCAGAGAAACAAAGTTTGGCATGTGGAGGCCCTAAACAATTGGACAAAACCTGCAAGGGCTCCTGGCAATGCGTTGTTGATGCTCAACAGTGTTAATATTATACCGCTTAATATGGCCACCAATGCCCACCATGTATGCAGAACAGGCTTCTATCAAGGAGATGACATTGAAAACTGCATTTTCACAATGGAACATACACTTTGTATTGGATGGCAAGAAATAGCCCAGTGACATAGCCAGCACTTACTGGATATATCACTCAATGGCATTTAAGACAACTGAATTAGGACCCATATATACAGTACATGTGTACTGTGTTTAGATCATTTTTAGCTAGACAGAATCGAAATATGTTAGTTACAGACATAATACTCTGGACCCGATAACTATACTTTCCCTTTTGAAGTTGGAATGCCCCTTCCTAACCTTACATATCTATTACTGCATCTAGGATCAGTGTCAGATATGAAACCTAGACTTGAGTTTCCATGATCTGTCCCAGATGGGTGGGTATCACTTGAGATGTACGGATCATGCAAGTATTCATGTAGATGTGCTCTACAGCAATTCCGTTTCTGTACAAGTGCAAAAGATAAAAAGAATACCTCCCCCCCAGCTGTGCCTTACAATAACTTACATCAGCCTCAATAATCCTGTGTGGTAACTGAATGCCTCTGACTGTGAATTAGAGTGCTGTACCTGATCCTCCAGTTACACATACTGGACCAGGGTCTGTTTTATCGATCTGAGCAGTGCATCTGTGAGTCTTTAATTTATGTAAAATGCCAGGGAGGGAGGTTTGAATTTTAAAGATTTAAACAACTATTTAGATATGTTGAATAACAGTTTGCTGTGGTATACCAAGAACCCTAATGAAGCCTTGAAACGCATGGTCACCTCTGCTGGATTACAGGTGTAAAGACTGCAACTGCAGACTGGCAGCCTTGTGGTTTCCAAGTGAGCATATTGCAATGCAAAAGATCCCCCTGAGAAAGCACACAGCTACTTTGTCTCACGTACAGGGTTGTAATTTATATATTATATGTAAAATATACAAAACAGCACAACTGTAATACAAGTTTATTGGCTTGCGTTCAAATAGATTTGGGTCATACTGGATAATATTTTTTTGCTTTAATAGGATATTATTTCTCACAGGGCTGCCAGTTATCTCCTTTGAATCTGCTGAGAGACCCAACTACTTCCTGTGCGCCTCTGAGGATGGTTCTCTGCGCCTGGAGCAGTGGAGTGCCAGCGAGGAGTTCCGCAGGCAGGCCACCTACTTCCACCACCAGGGCCTGGGGATGGCAGGCTACAGCTCCTTCGAGCTATACAGCCAGAAGGGCTTCTTCATCACTCTCACGAGGACTGCCGCCAGAGCCTTGGGGTACGACTACTCTGAGGAGTTCAAGCATATCAGCAGTTTTACCATCGAAGGTGAGCAGCAAGTGGGCTCGATTCTCCAAGCTTTTTACTTACTAATCGTCATTGGCATGTTTTTTTCAGAAAGGCCCCCCCCCCCCACCAAATAAAATTACTAAACAGAAATAAGTATCTCAGGCATTTCATGTAGGTAGTCTGGATTGTTTATTTTAGATATTTTTTTCCAAAAAGTATTTGGAGTAAAAAAAGGCTACTTGTATTGCTTTGAGAGCGGTCTTAAAAAAAGTCTTTCCTCAGCACTTGCTTCCAAAAACAACCTTTGTCTCTAAACAGGGATATAAAACTTCATATAGTAAAAAAATGAAATTGTATGACAAAATCTGCTTTTACCTGGGATTGTTTCAGACTTTAGTCAGGCCTTCTCCATGTAATAATCTTACAACTATACAATGTTATCAAAATAAGCGTTGCTCCAATTAGATACTTAAAGGTCTAACACATGAATAACACTCAGTGTTTTCATTTAAAGTGATGTCTTACTGTTCCTAAATTGGGCTTGGTTCATTTAACACCACTTATAGTGCAATAAAACCGTATAGCTCACTGGTTTCTTTCTAATAGCAATTAGATTGTGTCACATCGCTGTCTAAAATTACAACATTGAACTACCTACACTACACAAATGCCAAACTTTAATTAGACGTGCAAATGCACTGCATTTCAGCGAGCACAATGGGAGCTTAATAAACCCGAAGTGTTGGAATGTAAGCAGAGAGGCCTTGTGAGCCACAGCTAAGGCTGGCCTAGAACAGCCAGCCCAGCACTGCAGCCAGAACAATGTACTGTTCAGGGCCCTTCTCCTGTGTTAGCTCACATCCAGCTTTCTTACCCCTTGCATATAAACAGTCAGTTGATACTCTGAGGGCGACAGAGTCACAGAATGTCCCTTCACTGGGATTCTGTACACAGGTATAAATGTCAAAACATATTAAAGATGTGCTTTTTTGGGGGGGGGGGGGGGGGGTATGGGGGTATGTTTATGGTATGTAGTACTATAAATCTTACTGTTTAATAGATTTATTAGACATACTAATATTACAGTTCATCAGTGAGTAACTTTGCAGAAAGATTAGGATAACTGATTAAATAGTTGCACTGTTATTATACATGAATATAAACAGGCATAGTAGATACACACATTATACTGTATCTTAGATTAGTGTTCCTGGCTGCTGTTTTGACTGGAGTTATTTTTCTTCCAGTATTGAAGAGATACACCCAGTGCTTTTAGTTATGCTTGCCTCTAATTATTTAATATGAAACAACCAGACTTCATTGATTTCCCAGTGTACACCGTTGTGTGACTTGCGTAATTCCAAGCATGTTCCTCATGAGGCTGCTGCTAAATAATATTACTTGAAAAATGTCAGAAATGATTAATGAAGAAGGCTAGGTAATATTTACTAAAGTAATGTCTTAGATTTGTAAGTATCTGGCTACAAAGTAAAATCCCTTAATCATTTTACACGATACATTAAACACAACTGGTATTTAATTTTGTCAGACAGCAGCACGGTTATTCCATACAGGATGATGTGTGAATGGAGGTACCACAGCTGTGCAAGTCCTTGCGTCAAAACATGCAGTGATCCTGATGCTGTGAAGTGTCAGTTTTTACCCCTGTAAGTACCTGCATTCAGTACAGTGTGTAAGACTTACTAATTGGATTTTATCAAGCAATTGCTTTAATTCTCATGTGTTTGTATTGTTGAATGTTAATCATTCTTTTTTTGGTACTTCAAATAGGGTAGAAGGCTGCTTTCCTCGTTGCCCTAAGAGCATGATTCTAGATGAGGTGACACGAAGATGCGTATATCCAGAGGACTGTAAGTATAATACTTTGTGTGTGTGTGTAGGACACTGCAAATAGGGTCTGTCCAAGCTTTCAAATAGCCATGTACTGGCTATTTGATGTACTTCTCCATATATCACCATTAAACCTACTCTCTTTCTCACTCCTATTTTATTCAGAGATAATCTGAGTATATTACCTTCATCAGATCTATAAAAAGACCTTTTATTTTCTGTATACAAAATGTATACAGTCTGTTATTAAAATTACCCATATGTTCTGCTTTCATTTATACAGGCATCACTCTACCACCCACACCAAGTCCGTACATGTTTGTGACAAAGTCAAACAGAACTACAGCATCACCCAAAACAACATCAGCCACTACTACTGTCTTAACATCCCTGGCTGTAACCGAAGCAGAGACCACCTCCACATTAACTTCTACCACTGAGCACAGCACTGCTGCAACTACCTCAAGCTACGCTACTGTGATGACAACCACAGCCTCCACCCTGGTTCCTTTGAGTCTGCTCTCTGCAGTAACCACCCTTTCCACCTCACCATCATTTTCCACTGTCCAGACGTCCACTGTAACTGAAAGCCCCACAACTGCTCCCTTCCTGACCACCAGTCGGATCACTAGTGCTCTGCCAACCCTCAGTTCAGAAGACACTAGGATGACTTCAACAATGACCATCACAAGCCAGCCTGAAGTGTTGACCACAGAAGTGGGAACAACTACCCAGGCTCCGTTGTCTACCGTGACAAGTAAAGTGCCTCCAACCTCTTCAACTTTGTACACTAGAGCTACAACCACATCAGAAGGGACAGTGTACTCATCTGTGAGTACCTTCTCAACCGAAGGCCCGTCAACTTTACAGCCAACCACCGTTACAGAGCCTTTTACAACTACGGCTTTGGTGACAGCAACCACAAGTGTTTCCTCTCCAACACCTTACAACGTGTCCAGTGCCGTAACATCACCTTTAACAAGAGGAGCCACCACAGCTGCAACAACCGAATTACCATCATCATCCATAGAGCTGAAGACAACTCTTTCCACTGTGTCAGAATCCCAGCAAACTGCAACAATGCAGCCAGCAGACTCAGGGCGTACTTCACCATCTTTGCCTGACACAACAGCGTTCACGAAAGTGTCAGCTCCAGCTTTGACTCCCACTGCGGTTGTGCCAGTTCCCCCAATCCCACTTACAAGTGAAGTGATGCACACATCCTTGGCCACTTCAGTGCCCTCTGCTGTTACAAAAACGACACCTCCAGGGCTATCCATAGGCCCCATCACAACAGCCCTTTCCACGACCGAAACCATGACAACCCCCGTAGAGGTGGAGACATCTACACAAGAGGTCACAACTGCTACACCCCCATCTACCAATACCACATTAGCTGACCATACCATCTACAGCACAGTGATGCCTTCAATACTACAGCCAACATCAACGTGCACAGTAAGAGTTATATTGAATAAGTAGCATGTCAGTGGATGATATGAACGCCTTGTCCTTGTCCCTTAGTTCAAATCTGCCTATTATTAAAACTGTGGAAAACAAACTTGGGTTTGAGGTTTTCATTAACTTCTCACTTCATTGGAACATCCCTCCAGGTACGTTAGGGCAGATAGTTGCAATAAAACATGTTCTGTATTTTATCTGTTTTTTTCTTGTCTTCTTTAAGCCCCCATATTCCTATCAAGTGGATGAATGCAGTGAATATATCTGCTTTAACGGTCACCTGATGTTCCACAATGCCTCTTTGCAATGTCGGAATAACGTGTCTCAGCCTAACTGTGGGCTCCTGGGAATGCCGGTTCAGATTAACAAAGACAACTGCTGCCCACAATGGGAATGCCCATGTAAGTGCCCATTTTCAACATTCGTGTTTGGTATAAGTTAATACGTCATGTGTAGGGTGTCATCTTGAGCAGTTTTGGCAAGAGGGCCACAAAGCAAAGCTTGTCAACACAGGATTAGACATATTAGAATGCTGACAAACCCTGAACAGTGATTTCTCATATGTGATTACAATACATTATATCAAAAAAGACAAATAAAAAATATATTAGAAATGCTGTTGTATGAAATCCATATATTTTTCACTCATGTAATCATATGCAGGTCGCTGTTCCATCATTTCTGATCTGCGTGTCATCACGTTTGATGGCAATAACGTTGCGCTTTACGATAATGGCTCCTACATTCTGGTTCACCTGCCGAGAGAAAACATTGTGGCTCACATTGAGAAATGTCCAACCAGCGAGGTACAGCTACTGCCTGTAAAACTATCTGGAATGGAATCTCTTTTCTGTATTGATACATATTTTGAAAAGCATTATTATTCATTTTGACTTTGTCAGCATGTAGCTGTACAGTACAAAGTTGTCAAAGGATATCCTGGGTGTGAACTCCCTTGTACAGTAGAGCTGCCATCAGTGTTGATTGCAAGAGCATGTTGCTTGAGTAGCATTATCCTGAAAGAGCTCGCATTGCCACTCTCTGTGCTACCCTTGCTCTGGCTTCAATTGCACCAAAATTCATCAAATAATTTATTTATTTGTTCTCAGTTTTTGGTTGCACTCTCTTTCAGTTGAAATGTTTTATGTTCTCTGTCTGTACCGCACCACCTTTAAGTAAATAATGTACTGTATTTATTTGGTTCACAGAGTGTTAACTCTATAAGACGCCCCGTAAGTAATTTTCATTTCATTATCTATTAAAAAAAAAAAAAAAAAGAACTTCATAGCTTAGATTATTTAACAAAAAATAAATAAACTATTTTTTTTATTTCAAAGACTTCAACAGGTGGAACATCTGGGCTGTGTTTTAAAAAGCTGAATATAACAACACATTCATACAAGGTTCTCATTAATCGACTGGAAAGGAAGGTACGTTCAAAGCTGCTGTAGCTTGAATGGGGTGGTGCCAGTATGTGGCGCCCATAGATGTAAATGTGTTGGTATTTGGATTTTTGTGATTTCCAGTTTCCATCCACCACTACGTTGTGACTTTCTTTTTCTTCCAGGTATCTGTGAACTTCATTAATGCTCGCCTGCCATTCACAAGGCAGAGTCTGCATATAGATGACACTGGCACCATGTATATAATCAACACCCCGGGGGGAGTGAGCATCCAGTGGTACCACAGTACTGGCATCATAGTGCTTCAGTACAGCCCTCCGTACAACACAACCAGCAGGACTCAGGGCCTTTGTGGTCAGTTTGCTTATATGCATTCAGTAATGCCCTGTACATCCTTGTGTAGTGCTTATATATACCATTAATTAGATGCAGTGCTACATCTGCATATCAAAGTTGATCATTAGAATTTTTAACTTCATAAAGTCCCTGAACCCAATAGAGTTTACAAATGTCAGTGTGAAACTTGGATGGATGGATGGATGGATATATATATAGGCCGTTCCATATACCCCCACATATCGATACTAGCAATATCTGTAGCAAGTTTCGTTAGGATTGGATAAGGTCTAAAGTTCGACATAGAATAGGAATGAATATGCAACCCAAGTGGGGTATAATTAACACCTTCTATAAGCATATCCTACTGTATAAAATGGAGAATTTGGATTTTCTTAAGGATGAGAGGTGTTCAGTCTAAGCTACTGATAAACTTCAGGTTGCCCCTCCATTGTGTTAATAGTATAAAAAGCAGCTGTGACACTTCTCTCTCCTTTCCAGGCTGCTGTGATGGAAACCCTGCGGACGATCTGAAGCTTCCCAATGGGACTGTCATTAGAAACGTGGAGGACATCCCCGTCTTCCTGTACAGCTGGATGGTGCACACGTCAGAAGAAACCGACTACTTCAGGAGGGTGGGAGACAACTGCACCACGGGCAACTGCACAAAATGCTTCCAGATGCTGAACCAAAATCCTTTCACTGTGTGCCATGACAAAGTAAATCAATTCAAAAGACTAATAGGAATGTAAATTATAATGTAGTCTAAATTACCCAATTGAATTAAGTTATGCAATGCTGAGGGATTTGCCAATAGGACATTTATGCATCGCAGGTGATCGTATCGATTAAATAAATTGTATTTAATACTGTGACACAGCCTTGGGAATCTCACAGTGCACTTGGTTGTAGGTCTTCCCATTCACCTGCAATTAGCAGAAGCTAGAGGGGCAGGTGTACAATGAGAAAGTGGTGTGTACAATCCCTGAGTCCAGTGGTGTGTACAATCCCTGAACACTCTTCCTGCTTCATTACTCCTAGAGGATGTCCTAACCCATGTATTATGCAATATAATTTTATAATCTTGAGGTGATTGTCAAATAATCTTAGTTTGCCATAGTGTTACTATGGAGGGTTAAACAATAATCACATCAACTGATTATGTTATCAATAGTGGTGATGGTGCTGTCCATTGCCATCATCATCTCATTTTATAGACATGAGACATCATTGAACTGATATTATAATATAGAACTTGTCCACTATAAAGTAGAACCATGGCTGCAGTTCACAGCAGAACTCTGGTTGCACTCAAAGCATCAACAGCTCTGTAAATTGTACTGAATTATAATGAAAAGCAGAATCATATGTTGTGGGGGCAAGGTGCAGGATAGCAGGGGGGAAGGGAGAAGAAGGGGTGACAAGTGCAGAGAGGGAGAGAGACGCAGAGTGCCTGGGAGTGTAGAAGGAGGGAGAGAGCAGGGAAAGTGGGAGAAATCTGATGAAAGTAATTGAGGATGTGGGAGGAGTGTGCGAGAGAGGCCAAGAGATATGGAGATATGGCAGTGAGAGATTGGGTACAGTGAGGGGGCAATAGAGGAAGGGAGTGAGGGAACGGTATGGGTGGAAAGAGAGGGGAATGAGTGACCAGGGTAGTAGGGTGAAGAGGGAGAGAGATGAGCCAAAAAGAAATGCAGTGTAGACAAGGAGATATAAGATGACAATGAGAACATGAAAAACAAAAGAAGCAGAGCAATTAAGTAGATGAGAAGAAGGACAATGGAGGAGCAGGAGAAAGAAGATGAAGAAATCACAGACACCTGTATGGGCTTAGAGAGGAAAGATAAAGAGGTGATGAAGAATGGAGAGAAGGGTCCAGAGGAACCAGAAGAGATGAAAAACCAAGTTGAAGGAAAGACACAGTGAATATCTGGAAATGGTGCCAGGGCGACACATCCCCCAAACAGGAATACACAAAGGAGCCCTTGTAAAGCTCTGTCCCTTCTCCTTCTCCCTCCTGCCCAGCTTCAGCCTTGATGTCTGAAAACTCAGCTCAAGGCCTGCCTCTGTGCTTCTAAGTAAAGCAAAGTTGTGGCGTGGAATACAGTTGTACGAGCCACACTGTGCTGGATCCAGCTCTACTGTCCTCCACACTCCCCTTCACCAGCCTGAACCTCCAATGTGGAATGCCTCTAAAAGTTCTTAGTGTCTAATACATCTCCATTATTGAATCTTAAGAAAACAGTGTGTGTGTGTGCTCTTCTTTATTTAGCTAAGTTCAAATGATTTTCTATTGGTTTTGTTGTTTGTGTTTTACTGTTATAAGTATAAAGTGCTAGTAGCTTACACAATAATGTCATGTTTTGCTCTTCCATTCACTTCATACTCATTGTAAGAGTGTCATTTAATGGGGGTAGCAGTTGATTGGTTAGGGACAGGAAAGAAGGCAGTGAAGTGGTGTGGAAGTGGAACTTTTCAGGTGAAATTACCAAGAAAGAGTAAGACTTCCTAAAGCACAGAGCAGGCTTTAACCAAGTGTAGTACCTGGACAGGGTTCTTTTTAGACCTAGATAGTGAATAGAAGTGTAGCAAATGAAATAATTATGGAATTAATTTGTTAACAGCAGCCATTTGAAACTCCAGCTAGAATATAATCCAGTGTTGGGGAAACTGCATTCTAAACCAGATCTTGTAAGTGTTCATGAATTCAGGGAATTGATCTCATGTCTGGTCAAAATGCACAAGACTTAATTGTCTATCTTTGGCATTTTGCTCCATTTCCAGCATTCTCATCTGACAGTTAGAATGAGAAAGTACAGTGCCTAACAGACACTGATGTTATGTCCACAAAGGTTTCACCAGAGCAATTCTGTGATAAGATCTGGGCTGGAGATCTTCACTACAAGAACCATGAATGCGATTTTCTTGCTGCCTACGTGGCAATCTGCTACACTCACAACACCTGCATCAACTGGAGGACGCCGGGATTTTGTCGTGAGTAGCTTCCACACTCATTACCTCTCGCAAGAGATAAGCTGATGTGAACCATTGCTGTGGAAAGCCTAATTGCAGAACCCATGTTCAGCAGTGCTAAGATTATTATATTAGGATTACTTTTTAAAATATGGGTCCTATTTCACAAAACTTAAACTTTTAATTTACTGATAAGACCATTTGCCCTGTGTCTGGAGCCGGTTATTTTTTATCTTTTTTTTCCAATATGACACAATCCATTATGACTCTGTGGGTAGCTTTGAACCTTGCCTTTGGTTTGTATTTGTTTTTGATGTCCTTATAGTTTCAACCAAACAAAAGATTTGGGCTTTGGTTTTGTATCTGGAGCAGAGCTCTGCTAAAGACATGAAACCAACTACAGCTATAAGGGTTCTGAGACCAATACTGATGGAGAAATTGAGCACTTAAATTAGAATATGGAAAGCCATTCTAATAAAGACTGGCACCTCTAATATATTTTTTCCAATTGATACCTTATAAAGCTCTGAAGTGTCCCCCAGGAAAGGAATACCAGGCTTGTGTGAGCACCTGCAAAACAAAGACCTGTCAGAACAGAGAGTACTACGAGGAATCCACGTGTTCCTACATCAGGGAGGAGTGTGTGTGCAAAAGTGGGACCATCCTACACCGAGCTGACTCTGCATTCTGTGTCACGGAGGAGCAATGCGGTCAGTAATGCAAATCCATTGACTATACAATAAGACTCTAATCCTAAATGTGTTGTTCTGTGTGTCTGCCTGCATCTATTCTTTGGGGAGTCTCATCTTGTCAGCTCTCTGTAGTTGAGCAAGGTTGGATCTGGTCAGTGTGCGATAGGTGACCTTCAGGATTGGGAACTTAGTAGAGGACCCTTTTACTGTAGGCCCAGGGCCTGACTCAATGTTCCAGTCCAGTTTCAAAATATGGTAACAACTGGTAGTAATTGTCGTGCTCTTATGATTGGGGTGCTGTACATCCTCTGCGAGGAATGTCAATGAATTGTGAATATTCCCCTTTGTTCCTCAGTTTGCACTGACAATGAAGGAGGGCCCCGGGCCCCCGGGGAGGTTTGGACGGGCTCCAGTAAGGGCTGCTGCATGTACAAGTGCATGGAGAATGGCAGCGTCATTGCAGTGGAGCCCGACTGCAGCGAGGTGCCGACCCCTATCTGTGAACGGGAGGGGGAGTATGTCATTGATGTCATTGAAGAGGGGGCTTGCTGTCCGAAGAAGATCTGTGGTGAGCAGCTGACCTCACTGTATATTCAACTTCTTCTCATAAATGCTGGAAATCTTTTCTGAACTTAAATAATAGTTTTCCCTTTGCATGTTACCTCTACTGAAAAAGTCATATGAAGCAAAAGACTGGAAGACTTTGTCAAGTTCAGTGTTCCAATGAAAGGCTACAGTTGAGATGAACCCAAGCCTATGTGGTACTTAGTATGACTTCCATCTCTAATATAAAGTTGTCTGAATCATAGGGTAGATTATCTGAATAGCAACATAAACTAGTACTTTTACAATATTCAGTAAAAGTAATCTTTCTTTTTTTTTTTTTGCAGAGTGTAATTTAACCTTATGTGACAATGAGGTTCCTGCTTGCGAAAATGGGAATAAACTTATGGTTGGCTACAGCACTATATCCTGCTGTCCTGATTATAGATGCGGTAGGTTTTAATCATTTGTAGTAATGCAGGTTTAATTACTAATCCGATTGCTAACTATAATGTATTCTTTCCTAATAGTGACTCCAGTGCAGCAATTTGGAAACAGTACATTTGACTTTTTAGTGGTGCACCTCTAATTATGAATGAGTTTGTAGTTAACATTTTTTCATTGCTGAATTGTATGAATCGCCCTCTTTCTATTCAACAGAATGTGACTCTCTGGTCTGTCCCACTGCTATACCCCCTGAATGCAGAGAGGACCAGTTCCTGGTAGAAATCAGGGAGGATAAGTCATGTTGCTATTCCTATCTGTGTGGTACGAATGCTTTCAGAATAATTCATTTGAATTTCATTGAAAAAGATTTTTCAACCACAGCCTGAGGTCTATTCATTTGATATGAAGCGTATGTTTCTTTTCAGTCTGTGAGTCCTGCATCGACCCCATCCCTTTGTGCAGTGAAGGAGAGATTCTCGCAGTTGATCTCAATACAACGCATCGCTGCTGCCCACAATACCAGTGCGGTAAGAAATGAAAAGGGGTAATGAGTCAAACCGCAGAATCTCAATTTTCTTTTGAGAAAAGTCGTAGCTGCTGCATTGGAAGGAGCTCAATGTCACCCATGTGGGTGTTTCAAAACCTAATGCCAGCTTCTGATGAGAAATACTTTACAAA
Source organism: Polyodon spathula (assembly GCF_017654505.1). Lineage (NCBI taxonomy): Eukaryota > Metazoa > Chordata > Actinopteri > Acipenseriformes > Polyodontidae > Polyodon > Polyodon spathula. Next base: position 45,667,415 of record NC_054541.1, on the reverse strand, counting down.
CACCAGTCCAGCCTGCAGATTTTCATCTGTTTTTCAACAGGCAATTAGAATCAAAGCATTGCAGGGTGTGAGCTAGTACTGTACCTTCAACGCCACCACTGAGGTTGTATTGATTTATCAAGCAGGCCCCTCAGTGGTGATGCCTTCCTTCACATACTGATTATTTTGCCGTTACCCATTTAGAACCGTCTCCAATCTTACTGCATATGTCTTGCATTGCTGGGATGACAGCGCCCATAGCATAACACAGCATGGCTGCACAGGTCTGCAGGAAAGCAGCTAAATGCTTTCCACATTTTAGACTCATGGTCATTTTTTTTTTGCACTATTTTCTTTTCACTCCAGTCTGCGATGTGAACCTGTGCCCTGTAGCTCATCCGGATTGCACGCCTGGCACAGTTCTGGTGAAGAAGGGCATTGATGGACAGTGCTGTCCGGAATGGGAATGTGGTAACTATTTCCTGTTTTGCATTATTACAGGTTCATAAGTAATCAAGCTGCAACCGGTTGTTCATCTGTGGGTATTGCGTATGATACAGAAATTAACAAAATGAACAGGATACTGTACTGACAAATTGTAGTGGCTGTAAAATATTTTCAGAAACTTTAAATTAAAACTTATAGAATTATTTCAGTCATCTGCAATTCAAGTTGTTTACTTCAAATGGTTTTCTTTTCAACAGAGTGCAGCTGCCAAAATAATTCTGTCCCATTTTGTCAGGTGGTAAGTTTAAAAAATATTTATGTTATTTAAATAACAGTGCATGAAATATCATTAACTTCATACTGAACCATTTAACAACAGCAGTAAAACAATGTACTTGATACTGTAAGAGGGCGGAGGCAGGGCATGAACCAGCAACCCTGCCCGTCATGTTCCTCAGCATCCGTGGTTATAGAGCTTTTAACCTAATCTAATTTCACCGAAAGAGGACAGAATTCGTATAGGCAGTGTATCACACACTTCCTGTTACACTAACGTACAGAAATGTCCCCTTTCTGATGAAGAAGGATGTTAAGTATGTGGACCAATCAGGGGCTTGGTTCCCAGGGTTCTGTTTAATTACACTTCATTTTCTTCAACAACCAGGGGGAGACCCATGCAGAGGACCCTGACTTCTCCAGTGCCTGTGGTTGTACTCAGTACTTTTGCAGTAAGTTTTCAGGGGGAGGAGGACAATCCCTACCTTTCAAACTGCACTACTCTACAACTATGCTCAACTGTTCATTCAAATATAATCAATACTCTAAGTGTACATAGTTCTCTTTCTGTACATCTTTGCCAGGGCATGGCAGTATGGTTTGGCTAGTTTTAGCATAAGGACATAAGCATCCTCCATCTTGAGACTTGACTGCCATGGGAGGAGGTTATGGATAACAACTGTTATAGCTCTGGAAGAAAGATCTGCATGGGACAGAAAAAAGCTTTTAAAGCCTTAGCGAAATGAGTCTTGTTCTCTGTGTGTTTGCCATTCTAGAGAAAACCGACGTGTGCCTGTTTCAAGGAGTGACTGTGCTGAGCCCTGGCCAGTCCATGATCCAGTACTTCGAGAGGGATCTCTGTTACATGGTGCACTGCTTGCAGGAGATGGACCCTGGCTCAGGCTTCCATGCTATGGATGTAGTCACTGTCAATTGCTCAGAAAAATGTGGCGCTGTAGGTGCAATTCATCTGGCCCTGTTTTCATTGAAGATCAACATAATTTTCTTTGCTGTTAACTCCAATATAACCCCCCCCCACACACACACTTCTCCCTTCTTAATAGCATCAAGTCTACGTTCCATCTTCGGACCCCCATATTTGCTGTGGCTCCTGCAAGAATGTGTCATGCACTTTCACAAATGAAAATGGGACCATTGACTTATACAGGGTAAGTACTAAAACCTTTGCAAACATCTTAAAGACAAACTACTGTGGAGAAGCTTGGGCTCTCGTGCTTTAGTAATCTCTGCTCTGTGGATAACTGAGAGGATTTCTATACCCTGTACTGCACCCTTCACTAACCAAATTAATCACACAATGAGGTCAAATACTCTCCTGTGGTCCTCCAATAAAGCAGCATCTTGTGGTTTTAAACCAGGGTCTTCTGGATTCCAGTTCTCCTTATACACGTAAATGCATACTTCCTTACATATTTAGCTACTGTTTGAATTGTGAAAAAAAAAATCTTTGTATTGCAAAATTGTATGCATGTCTTTGGTAACAATGCCTTGTGTCTGTTTTCTCTTTGAATTGTAGGCAGGGAGTACATGGGTATCTAACTGCACTAGATTTGATTGTGTGGAGTCAGCTGTCGGGGCTGTGGTACTTGGCTCTGGAGTTGTTTGCCCCCCTTTTAACGACACTGAATGTGTGCAGGTTTGTACCAGAGTTATTGTGCACAATGTGGTTTGATTGTTCGGTTGTTTATAACGACTTGAATTTAGTTAAGCATTATTTATTCTTAAATTCAGCAGCTGTGGCAGTTCTATAAGTTTAGTCTGGAAGCTTTAAACCTGCACAATGATTAAGCAAAACTAAAAGGTATCCAGTTTAGGGTAAATTTGGTTAAAATATTGTCTAGATTGATAGATAGGTGTCAAATTGGGCCAAGAATAAGCAACTGCAGTGGCCTACAGCTGTTCTTAGAACTTTCAAAGGTAGAATATGCCAGAACAGTGCCATCTGGTGTTCCAGAGTTAATGTCAACATCAAATAGTCTGTACTACTGTATACACCTAAACTAAAGGTTTTAAATGTTTAAAAACATGTGCAGCTGGCATTAACATATTCTGTGCTCTTGCCATTGCATCTCCAAACTGCAAAGAAAAAAATGGGACGGTGTCATTCCTTCTGACTCTGTTTCCAAGGCTGGCCGATAGTCACGAAACTTATAGAGCAATTTTTTAATGTGTTAGGATGGTGTTAACATAGTAAAGAGAAAAGAGTGAAGTACCGGGCTCTGTGACAACTACAACATGAAGGTCTAATTATTAACGCTCCATTGTTTATAAATAGATTAGAATCAATTGAAGATGTCTTTCTTTAAGACTATAATGTTTGATGAAGGAATCAATCACAGCCTTTATTAACAAAGAGACTAACACAGACCGTTTTCATCTGGTGAAATGTTCCTGCTAGCGCTTGGTCTTCTTCGGTTACTTTGGGAAAGTGCCAATCTCTTTGTCAAGAGCGCACAGTTAGCAGTCCACTCACCCCAGCTCCTGCAAAAGCTGGAAGTGCATCTTCAGCTTGGTGCAGTCTCCCTTGATGTGTCCCTCTTTCTCTTGTTTTAGAATGGAGGGACTGTGCAGAGCTACATCGACGGGTGCTGCAAGACGTGTAAGTGATCAGGGCTGCACTATATGCTTGTTTGGCTTCTGGTACTGGAGTGCTGCGGTCTAATTAAACACAGTGGCTGTGGGTGAAATGAGGACAAAGCATCAAAGCATGTAGAGCCCCAATCAAGCAAAAGTACAGTAAGATAAACACAGAAATAATAACGGCAACCTGGCTTACTTGTGGCTGCTGGTGTGAATACCTGTTGCAGGGTGCTGACTGATTTCATTGATCTGACCCTCATTATCTATTATTCTGGAGTATAACCGTGATAGTCACAAACTAAACACGAGACAAAGGAGTGTTTTTTTAAGATGCTCTTTAGAGCCTACTTTTGGTTTCATAATCGGATGTACTGTACCAATTTAACAATTCAGAGGAGATTTGTTTTTCTTTCTGGGAAAGCTGCATGACACAATCCCCTGAAAAGTCGAAATCCTGTCCCAATTTATTTAAAACAAACATGGAAGCATTCATTGTCTTTAGCGGCACGTGCACAGCGAGAGACTGTTATACTTCAGAAAAGGTGCTAGCTGCAGCTGCTAGGAATGTGATGCACCATGTTTCAATCTCTTTGCTAACCTGATGTGTTCGAATGCGCAATGTTTTAGAGCGGACCTGGCAAACTAAAAGCATGTGCTCTATAAATTAAAAAAAAAAACAAACAAAAAAAACAAACAAAAAACAGAGCCTGAAAAATGCTTCTGCCTTAAGGCATTTTTTAAAATATAAGCCGGTAATACTGATTTAATGCATGCTGGAATGAGCTGATTCATATGAATGTGTATTCATATATATATATATGAAACTGTTTTTCCTGATAATTCTACTAGGTTCTGGATTGGGTATTTTACCATTTACCATTAGGCCAGTAGCCCCTACTGGTAGTACAAATTGTGACACAGGTACTATTACCATTACTGTACTTTGTCTGTTCTGTCATGCTGATGTATGTGTCAAAGCAATGTCATTAACATAACTATTCTTAACAGTTTTGATACAGCTACAACATACGGGTCAATGCAGTGTGTACCACTAATGTTAATAAACTGAGGAGTAATACATTGTAAGCATACTTACTTTACTTAGTAACATACTGTATATAAGAAATATAAGAAATCTGCCATGAAAAATAAATGTAAATTGTCCTAGTAATTTTTTCAAGAGATTGAGTTTGTATAGTGCAGTTGTAAAAATTTGTACTGCACTTTTTCTTACTTTAAGACTTGAAAAATGAATTGGTGTACTTAATTGTTAATCTGACTTTTGAAATCCAGGTACATGATTTAAATACTTCATCGTTTTCATTTAGTGGGTAATAATATGATGTGTTATCACATCTTTTGCAACGTGCTCCAGTATTTTCAATTGCAGCCTGTAGCACTACACAATATCCATTTGGCCAATAGGGGTTGGCCTAAATGCTATGCTAATACTATCGTTATAGACCTACATTTTGATGGTGATGGGTTACTGTAGAATGCACATCCCTCGATTTTAACAGTTAATTAATGATCTCTATTGGAATAGAGGTAGGCTTTTTTTAAAACTTTAGATACCCATGCCCAGATGGGTATTGGTGTTGGGAATTAGCATTTTAGTACAACATTTGTTTGTATTTTTTTCAGTGTTGATGCATGTAATTGTTATTTATTGTATTCATATTCATAATGTTTTACACACATTTAAACCAAATGTATTGGTACATGCTCGTTATGATTCAAAAGCTGCTTGTCAGAATCCTGCTATGTACAGAGTCACAGTGCTCCAGTTCCTTTGATAATAACATGACATGTAGCCTACATATAGGGGTGTAGAACAGCTTTACTCCCTCATCCTTGAAAAAACAAAACACAATTACAGCGTTGTGGTGACATGGGTTATATGGAAGAACTCAATTAAAAGAAATCACAATTACTGTATGAATGGGCAAGGTAAAATCCCGTTCATAAACTGAACTGACAAACTAAAACATTTTAAAGGGAAGGTACTTAACCCACAGTATTCAGGTTTTTGTTTGCGCATTCTAAACATGTATATCTAGAGTATTGATGATATGCATTACAACGAGAGTAATATGATTTCATAAGAAACAATAAAGACCCCCACACATGAACCTGATATCTTTCATAAGACAAAACAAAGAAGACTTCACGGAATTGACCTGACTATATGGATCTGGGGTTAAAAGCACAGTTCAAGGTTTTAACTCATAGAGTTTTGCATTACGGAATTGGACAGCAGTCCTGTACTTCATAAAGAAAAGAGACTTGTAAAACGATATATATATATGTGTGTGTGTGTGTGCGTGTGTGTGTGTGTGTGTGTGTATATATATATATATATATATATATATATATATATATATATATATATATATTATATATATATATATTTAAATATTATATATGACTGTTCCCTCCTAGTCTGGGGTATCTTGTTTTGGTGCATGGTGATCCTTATAGAAGTAGGCCTTAAGTTTTCTCAATGTCTGGCAGGATCCTGAGAAAAGGCTGTGCTGTGGCCTGGGCTGGTTACTGCAGGAAGCAAACCCAGTTGGAAAAGCTACAGTTTAAGCATGGCAGCATGCTTTGATTAACAAAAAACAAAGACAAAACAAAAGATTTAAACAAATACACAAATCAATAATACAAATCAAAATCTCACTCAAACTGGACTATCATGGCACTTAGACTGAGAGCACACCCTGCTGCTCTCAGCCTTTCCTTAAACTAAATCTCCCAAACAAAGGATCTGGATCACTTGCAAACCAGCAATTAGTCAATCAAGACCAAGCCACATTCCATACACGAATCTGACATCCCTGCCTAACTGAAATTAAGAAGTAATCTTTCACCATAACACAACACACTATTTATATGCAAGGCGAAAGAGATATTCTCAGTAAGAGATCCCCAGCAAAGGCATCTGGCATGTTAGACTTATTCAACACTGCCCTTGTTTATTTCCTTGACGAGACCACTGTGCTTTTTGTTTTTGTCTTGTTTTGTGACTCATGCTGTATCTCTGTATTGTCAGGCAAGGACGATGGAAGAACATGCAAGAAAGTCACAATCAGGATGACAATAAGAAAGGACGACTGCAGGAGCAGCACGCCGGTCAGTGTTCTTGCATTAATATCAGATTATATTACTCTTTGTATCATTTGATGTCTCGCTTTTTACAGTATCTCCAGGGTTTTCGTTATTAACTCTGACCAGTAAAACAAATCACACCCCAGAAATGACTGTATTCTAAACATATACATCAATAGCACCTGTTGAATGGATATTTATTACTTAACATCACACTGATGTGAATGAACAACACCCACATATATGTGAGGTCTGATTTCAATCAAAGAGAGTTTGCTGATCTAGTTTGGACAAGTGAGAATTCCAGTACCTGCATACCTCGATCTCGATTGTTATCATGAAAAGATAAAATTGCCCTTGTAATGCTTTTTACTATAATAATAATAATAATAATAATAATAATAATAATAATAATAATAATAATAATAATAATAATAAAGCATCTGTAAATGTAACCACTGTGTGCTTGCTAATGTTGAACTTTCTTCTTTTTTTAGGTGACGGTGACCTCCTGTGATGGGAAATGCCCATCGGCCACCATTTTTAACTTCAACATTAATAACCATGCCAGATTCTGCAAGTGCTGTAGAGAAAGCAGTCTGGAGAGCCGCACAGTGCAGCTGTACTGCATTAGAAATAGCTCTTCAGTTGACTATGTTTTCCAGGAGCCAGCAGACTGTACTTGTCAGTGGAATTAGATGCCAGTGATGTTGATCTTCAGTTGTTTTCTCAAAGGGAGTCTTGGCATTGCTCCGGCACACGCTTCTGATCAGATGTTATTTTACCAGGCTTTAAGAATCTGTGTTACTACATACCAAGTTAGGATTGTGAATAAGCTTAAATATCCACACTGACAGTCACATGGGGACTAAATATATTATTATTATTATTATTATTATTATTATTATTATTATTATTATTATTTATTATTATTATTATTATTATTATTAATATTGCAGATGCCAAAGTGACATTTTACAAGGTTTAGTTCAACATTTTAGAGAATCATTGAAGGTATTTTAAATGACTTGTATAACATCTGATCCTCTGTTCTCCTTGTAATTCTGAATATGATGATATTATATACAACTTAATTATCAGCAGTAGTGCGGCAAGGACCATTTTATTGGTAACTCATTGGTTTTCTCAATAAAACTTGATAATGTTTTCTCTTGATAATGTTAAAGTGTTTTATTGGGCTTTGAACCATAAGTTATTTCATTATTTAGAAGTCAGTACAATGTGGGTTATACTGTATACTTTATAAACTGCAACTTTTGCATGTGCATTAACACTTAACAAGGCATTTACATTTTACTAAGGAATACCGAGGTTGTAAAAAGTACTGTGACAGTGTGACAAAAAGATTTGCGCATCATTTTATTGGTCTTATATAACTGTTTGAATCGGCTACAGTGCAATCCCCCTTGCGAATGTCTTGACTGCTGAACAAACAGTTCAAATTGCTTTGCACAGGTAGGTAATATCGCTTATATACTATTACCTTCTGTTACACTTGAAAGCTTTGGTGTTTTAGTTCTTATAATGTAGATTGTAAAACTATGGCAGGGAATAGTTTCTCATAAGAAAACCAATTTGACTTTTTAATAATGTTGCAGTCTGTGTACTTCTTTTGAACCTGAATATCTGGTTAAAGTTGAATGTCCTTAACATTTCTACTAGATAACAGCTGTTTCACTGAAGTCAGCATCCCACTCAAGCACACAATTAGAAAACTGACTTTCTAGCTGACTCTTGTTTTGTCAATAAATAATGCAAAGTGTGCCCTTTTTCCTGGTTCCCCAACTACAAAAACATGCTGATTCAAAGAGGAACACCAAGCTGTCAAAGATGCATTTCAGGTGAGTCATGAAGTTCTGGGTTACAAGTACCAACAGGTTAACAATGCAAGACGTTCAATAGGATAGAAACGAATTTTGTACTTGACCAGAGCAGGTGTAATACTACCGGTGACATTCATTTGTATGTTATTTTAGTTTAGCTAGCTAGCTGGCAAAAAATTGAATTCGGTAGTACATACTTTTGTTTAAATGGGCTATTCCTGACATCATGATAAGTTAATTTGTCATGCAAATATAATTACTAAAGTGCATTATAGAAAACATAAAAAGATGTGTCTCTGTTGCAATTCAGAATTCAACGACTTATAGTAGATGCTCAGTTGGCAGGTGCTTCATTATCCAGGACTGTCCAAATTCACCCTGGACATGCCATCAAAGTATGAACCTGCTGCTGGTAATAGTCTATAAACTCGTTACAAAAGCCTGTTTTGGGGGTCGAATTGTAAACTTGGCTGTATTTCCGGAAGGAGACTGTGACCACTAGTCAACGCATCATTTCTAAGCGCCGGCATTAAAACTGCAGCTTGCATTCATGTTGCTTCTTTTAGTTTTGGCCTCCTCCTGCCCTGCCTCCACCTCGCAGCTGCCTTGTCCGGGGGGAGGTGGCCCATAGCCACTTTCTATCCGCGGCACAAGGACTGCATGACGTTCGTGTATTCGCCTGGCCGGCCAGCAATTCGGATAACAGTCGTGTACCCTGGACAGGGCCTCCGGCCAAGTTTATTATTGTCATTAAATCATATGTTATATTGCATCAGTCATTAATCAACTGCACTCAATCATTCTCCTTCCTGAAGTAGGTATACTCACAGGTTTATAGGGAATGGTAAAAAAATAAAATAAAATACATTTTGAACATGCGGCTAATGAAAATATTTTTCATGTATTTGAAGATGTTCTGTTTTCTATTCAGGGATACAAAGATAAACAGGCAAAACAACACACCCCACTTGAGTTATGTATGCACTGTATCTGTGAAGTTTACTGATAAACTGATCCTGAATGCAATGGAGTTCTCCAAACAGGTTTTAATTTGAATGTTACTAAAGCATTATGGTCTTCACTCCCTTTTTTAGATAATGAATTGCCTGTGGCAACTGTTGCTGTTAATTATTTTGATGCTGGATAACCTCCCTCTAATGACACTTAAGTCAACATAAATGCAAAGCAGCAGGTTCCACCCCAGTGTTTTGATGAATGATTCTCTACGCAGAGCAGCACCCACTGAGTCGGCAGTTCTGACCCTGTACTGCAGGGGAGAAGATAATAGAATCCTCTGGAAAGAGAAGCAGTGGTGATTATATTTATAAATATATATAAATATATATATATATATATATATATATATATATATATATATATATATATATATATATATATATATATATATATATAAATATATAATTGATAATGTATCAAATGTGTCAAATATACATATATGTTTGATATGTTTGTATACAGTGCCTATACTCACCCCCTTGAACTTTTGTTTTGTCAATGCCTCAGTTTCATGCTTTTAAATTAGGATTTTTTCCACTTATCTACACACCATGTTCCATACTGTTAAGGGGAAAAAAGTTTTTATTGACAAAAAAAAAAAATACATTTTTAATATATTAAAAATACAAAACTGAAAGATCATAATTGGATAAGTCTCCACCCCCTGAGTTAATACTTGGTGGAAGCACCTTTGGCAGCAATTACAGCTGTGAGTCTGTTGGGATAGGTCTCTACCAACTTTGCACACCTAGATTTGGCAATATTTGACAATTCTTCTTACAAAACAGTTCAAACTCTGTCAAGTTCCTTTGGGAGCGTTGATGGACAGCAATCTTCAAGTCATGACACAAATTTTAGATTGGATTTAGGTTGGGGCTCTGACTGGGCCACTCAAGGACATTTACCGTTTTGTTCCTTAGCCACTCCAGTGTAGCTTTGGCTGTGTGCTTTGGGTCGTTGTCATGCTGAAAGGTGAACTTCCGTCCAAGTTTCAGCTTTCTTGCAGAGGGCAGCAGGTTTTCCACAAGTACTCTATATTTTGCTCCATTCATTCTCCTTTCTATCCTGATAAGTGCTCCAGTCCCTGCCGATGAGAAACATAACATGATGCTGCCACCACCATGCTTCATAGTAGGGATGGTGTTCTTTGGGTGATGCGCTGTGTTGGGTTTGCGCCAAAAATAACACTTTGCATTTAGGCCAAAAACTTCCCTTTTAGTTTCGTCAGACCACAAAACTTTTTTTGCCACATGGCTACAGAATCTCCTGAGTGTTTTCTTTTGCATACTTCAAAACGGGATTCAAGGTGGGCTTTCTTGAGTAATGGCTTCCTTCAGATTTGTGGAGTGATTGTGATATTGTTGTCACATGCACACTTTGACCAGTCTTGGCCATAAAAGCCTGTAGCTCTTGCAAAGTTGCTATTGGCCTCTTGGTAGCCTCTCTGATCAGTCTCCTTCTTGCTCAGTCATCCAGTTTGGAGGGACAGTCTGATCTAGGCAGGGTCTTGGTGGTGCCATACACCTTCCACTTCTTAATAATCATCTTAACCGTGCTCCAAGGGATATTCAAGGCCTTTGATATTTTTTTATACCCATCCCCTGATCTGTGCCTTTCAACAACTTTGTTCCGAGATCTTTTGAAAGTGCCTTGGTGCTCATGGTCGAGACTTTGCTTTGAAATGCACTACCCAGCAGAGGGATCCTACAGGAACTGCTGAATTTATCATGAAATCATGTGAATCACTACAATTTAACACAGGTGGAGGCCACTTAACTTGGTGTGTGATTTTGAAGGCAATTGGTTACACCTGAGCTAATTTAGGATTGCTATTACAAGGGGCGTTGACACTTATCCAACTAAGCTATTTCAGTTTTTATTTTAAATTAATTTTCTACAAATTTTTAGAACATTTTTTTCACTTGGAAATTGTGGGGTAGGACGTGTAAAAAACAAAAACAATTTTAATGCATTTTAATTCCAGGATATAGGCAAGAAAAGGTATAAATAAAATAAAATAAAATATCAAACAGAACAAAATGTACCATTTGTAATTCAGTAATATGAGTGAATTGGTCAAGGGTCTGAATACTTTTGCAAGCCACTATATATATATATATATATATATATATATATATATATATATATATATATATATATATATATATATATATATATATATATATATATACATACATATACATGCAAACATTTAAAAATTCAGAAAACTATGTTGTCCAGCAGGTGTCTAGGACTAATAAAGAAGCTGATATAGTACAGTAGGTGGCTTAAAGTTATAGGCAGCATAGTATAGTGCTGTAATAGAGCCAGGACATGAAGTATGGGTTGAACTAGGTTTAAACTACAGTATCTCAATGTCCTTGTGTAACTGGCTACTTCATGACCCTTATGCAGTTATCAAGCCCTGCATCAAGGATGACTGTTTCAATGGCCATCAGAAACAACGCTTTGATCTAGAAGTATTATTTATCATGAAGCCCAAGTTTATCAAAGCGAAAATCAATACAAGTCCATGCCTGTTTATTAATTCATTTTGCATATTAATGTGATTGGTATAAATTTAGTTTGCTTTATCAATAAAGAACACACAGGTAATTCTGGTATCCATTCAGTTAGAGCATGATCTTGTGTTCATTATTAGTATTTATGCATTTGTTTAATTTAACTGATTATCTCGTTACCACACAGTGGCACAAAAAGGTATTTTTTACAAAACAAATAAAATCTACAAACTGTCCTCTTCCCTTTGTTGTTCAGTGTAATACTTTAAGCTCACACAGTTGATTCATTCAGAGCTGATGTCACAAGCAGAATACCCTAGAATTTAATGTGACTCAGTTTTATCCAGAATACAATAACAAGATGCAGAGGAAATGTAAGGAAAAGTAAACCGTTCACTCCAGTACTCTGTTAGTCATTGCATATTTTTTTCACCAAGCAGTCTGAGCAAACTCTCCACCAAAAAAATATAAGAGAATCTTACTACACAATTTACAAACTACATTTTCATTAACAAGAGAAACACTATTATACACTCAAATTCACACAAAAACATAACCCTAAACATACGGGAGAAAGCGTGCCACTCTGCTGTGCCCCTGTTTAATTCACATGCCACGGCGATGCCACTCCCCCACCTCTTTTCTCTGTGGTGTCCAGTTGTGGAGAGGCTGCCTCCTTCCGTCGTCATGGCAACTTCCTTGCAGTCCAACAAAGAGAAAAGGGCAGCAATGGCCAGAACAAATTGTGGAGAGCAGAGAGGGGAGAGAGAGCTCTTCTCAAAACTGAATGGAAGAAAGAAGTGCGAAATAGAAAATCACATGCGTCCATTGCAACTGTCTGGCTGCTCAGGAAACACCGCAGAGTGGAAGAAGAAGAAGAAGAAGAAGCGCGCTAAATTTGAAAAATAAAACAAGTCATCAAGTAACGGAATAAATCATAGCAGGTAACTGACTTTTTAATGTCAATTAGAATGTCTAAACAGCCGCGCAAACTGATGAGACAAAGGATAGAATGTTGCACCAATGTTTGTTCTTTCGTGAGTAAGAACCTTTCAAGTTTTTTAAACAGATAGAACAGTGTAGTATACTGTAATAGAAACATACATCTGCCTTTATTTATTTATTTATGTATTGCTGGGCAGCATTTTGGAATATACATTAGCAAAGCCAAAACTTTAATTCATAATTCCATGCGGGTTTTTATTTATTTATTTATTTATTTATTTATTTATTTTATATGGAACTATGCAACAAAAAATATATAATATTATATTATATTATATATATATATTATATTATATATATATATATAATATATATATATATATTATATGATATATATATATAATTTACTGTGTCACGCATAATGATTTGTGTTTGTTAACCCAGTGCTTTACTGTGCAATACACACATTAAAACACTGTACAGTATGAATACACAATGTTTGAAATGTATGGTCGACATGACAGTACAGTGTGGCTGTGACTGTCAGCTGTGTTTAAACAAAACTTTCAGCATTCTCCACGTTACATGAAATCAGAATACTTGTTTGACTGTTTTAAAATGCCTGCGTGTGTATGTACAAATGCATAATTGAGTATATATACATAATATATATATATATATATATATATATATATTATATATATAATTGTGGATTATTATTAAGAATATAAAAAATAATCTTATAGTCTACATTGTCTGCTGAGCGACGCTTTTTAGTTTAAGGTTTTTCAAAGTCATAATCCAAAAACCATCAACGGTGTAGTTTATGTTCCGTGCCCTCCTCTGTAAAATGTTTACGACACTGGCCTTGGTGCTTATCATATTACAAATCACTAAAAGCGTGCTTTTTGAAAAAAACATTTTTTAAAGATTAACACGTTTTACAATGCATGCAAAGGGTGGTTTTGCCATCTGTTTTTCTGTTGTTTTATGTTATATATTTCCCTATGCAGAGTAACCCTTCTTTGACCTCGATGACAGGTTGCTGCAGGGTCACATGCATTACTAGAGGAATGAAACACCGCTGCCAAATGGACAAAGCAGTTCTTCTGCTACTTCTGTTAGATTCCTGTCTACAGGTTAGTAATTACTCCTTGTACTTGCAGCTGTTTATCATGTATCATATTGTGTACATTGATCATATAATCCTATAGTGGAATTGGAACCATGATTAAGAGGCAACAGAACAGGAAAAAAGTAAAATATAATTTGAAACTGCTTTGATCTTTAAATTTAGGGGTGGAAATTTGCTCTAGAATGTCCAGAGATATCGTTTTTGACACTGTAACATCAGTACTGTAATGTGTGTGATCTTGGATACAGAACCACTTGCCAACCCTGTGGCCCTCTAACGCTGTCAAGTCTGTTGTGGCACTATGCATGCATCCTGACAGTCTCAAATGAAAACTGCTAACTTCAAGATCGTTGCAGGTTGTAGATTGCCTGAAGTGCCAGAAAACATCAAGCCCTGCAATGCTTTTTGTTGAATGGAATGATTTCCCCAAAGGAGAAAAAACAGAATGTTATTTAATAACATATCAACTTAGCAACCAAACGGTAGGAAATATCTTTTTACTGAATTTAAAGAATGTATGCTTATTACAGTAAGTAGTAAAATAATATTAAAAAAAACAAAATCTTTTAGTAATATTATATTAAGAAGGTAGCATTTCTAGTTGATAGTTGATGTGGACAAAGCTGTATATAACTAGCAAATGTATCTGCTGTATGTGGGTGTGTCTCAAACCACTTCACTGAAACCGAAACATGGGAAAGAGCAGCAATATTTCTTTATCGGAAAATAGTAGCATTTTTTTTTATATAAATAAATGTAACAGCAGTTTCTTATTCATTGGAATGGTTTACACAATTGTAGCAATCGGGCAGGAAGTCTTATTCTTTTCTCTTTTTTTATTGTGCTGCCCGTTTATCCTAGTAAGTTACAGTGTACTTTTCCTTGGTCATACTGAGTGCATTTGCTGTGCTTCACCACTATGGCTTTTTACCAGGCTTTACTATATTGTGCATTAATTGCTCATACTTTTCTGGACTTAACCACAATAGACTATTATTTAATATGCTGTAGCGTGGTACTGTTTAATATTATGTAGCATGGTACTCTTTCATATGCTGTAGCATGGTACTGTTTAATATGATGAGGCATGGTACTCTTTCATATGCTGTAGCATGGTACTGTTTAATATGATGTAGTGTGGTAAACTCTCTGTATAGAGCAGCATTGACACTGAGTTGCCAGAACAAGATTGTAGATGTTCAGCCTCACAGGTTTCTGGTTTAACTCTTGTCTTTGGTGTTTACTGCAGCATTTGCTGAATGGTTCCGCTGTATCTGGATGTATTCCGGATTCCAGAGTCCTTATCAGCGAATTAGAGGAAAATGAAGAGTACCTCATTATCTTAAAGGCAACAAGAAACAAAAACATACTGGGCAAAAAATCCTTCAATATACGTGAGTTAATATAGCTGGCATCTATACACTGTTTATTTTGGTTTCTTAGATCTTAGGTAATAGGATTTCTTTAACTGCAAGGTATGCAAAGTTTATGTTTTACTTGCTTTGCTATTTACACTGTGATCCTTAACAATTGTACAGCTTGTGTTTATTGTGCTGACTACTGATGTGTTGGTTTTACTGTTTTCTCC
Source organism: Polyodon spathula (assembly GCF_017654505.1). Taxonomy (NCBI): domain Eukaryota; kingdom Metazoa; phylum Chordata; class Actinopteri; order Acipenseriformes; family Polyodontidae; genus Polyodon; species Polyodon spathula. The sequence goes on along the minus strand of NC_054541.1, from coordinate 45,651,950 downwards.
TTTAAAAATGTTTGTATGCTATTCTAAACTACTGCTGTATTCTATTTTTAGGCACACTGTCAAGAAACAGTGTAAGAACAGTAACAACAAGCACCACTGGCTTTCTGAACTGGAGCGTGCCAGACTTTGAACCAACAGTTTCAGTTAAGCTTGATAACATTTCATGGATTGTACCACCGCATGAAAATGCATATACGTTGACTGATTTAAAACCTGGTACCCTTTACAATGTTTATTTGGATTTTAAAAAACAAATCCATGAAAACATAATCAATGCCACTCAAAAACTACACTTCCTTCTTGAAACAGGTACGTTTTCTACTCCTTTGCCCCATTACGTTCCTATGCATTTACTGTTAATCCAGTCAGCTCCTACACTCAAAACAAACAAAAACACAGACAAGAATAGCAATATGTGAAAAACACGTTGTCCACATCGACAATATGTTAACTTCAAGAAAACACTTGTTGACCACATCTAAATGTGCTTTTTTCACAAAATTTGACATTGGAATTAAATTCCTTTTTTTGGAGTTGGGAAATATGTACACAGATGACATATGAAGAATATGAAGTTATACAATGTTCATATCTGTATTAAACTGGGGTATTTCAATGTTACACAAATGGCTATGTGTCACAAGTCATTCAGCTGTTACATTAAAAGACAATATTGCAGGTGCAGGTAGTAGTGTTGCACCAATGACCAATCGTTTCTGGTTCAACAAATTATAATCTGTGAGGATAAAATAGACATTGTTGACAGCCAACTGTGATAAATTGCATACAAGTAGTGAGATCAATCTCCAAAATCTTTTTACAATGATTGATAGAAAAGCTTTATTACTTGTGCCAGCTGGGACATGATTGATACAAACATAACAAAACAGCAGAGCAATGCAAAACTTAATTAAACTGTAACATTCACACTAACAAACTCTGCAAAAAATATATGAGTGACCAATCATCAGTCATCTAGGAAGGCCCCATTATCAACGCTGAGTTCACCCACACGTTCCCATGACTAGCTGGTAGGCCAGCCAGTGTGCTTATACAATACCATAAGTGATAGGCTGTGGAAGAGGAGCCCCTACAATAATGGAAAAGGTGCCTCTGTGGGAGGTCCAGTAAATCTTTCTCAATGTGTCTTCACAGCTTCATGTCCACAGGGATGGGTCCCTTTTAAAGGCAGCTGCTATAAGACTGGGAAAGGTATTGAGCAATGGAGTGCCGCACAGAAATCCTGTGAGTTGTCATTGCAGAGAGCCCATCTCACTGATATAGAAACTGAAGAGGAGTACCTGTTTATATCTAACTACCTTAAGACCTTCAATCACATGATCATGCTTTGGACTGGCCTCAATGACAAACAGGTAAGCCTTTTTTTCTTAGGTAGCAATGGTCCATGGCATTAGATGCTTGTTAATTGCTGTCAAAAGAGTGCAGAATGAAGTTTTGCTTAAACCACCCCCTCTCCTTTTTTTATCTTTTTTAATGGGGTAAATTATGTTCACTGTCTCTAAAAACTACTAGCATTATTTCTCATCAAAAAAAAAAACAAAAAAAAAACCTTTTAACTAATCTGCTGTTATATGTTTGGTAAACTTTTTGAAGTTTAACTGACTGCCAGCCGTAGATATAAAATAAGAAAACAACAAATAAAACTTAGTTGCTCCCTTGTTCTATATATAGATTTGTAGGGCCACTTCACAAATTCAAAAGGCGTCATTGAGGTTGTTTAAAGCCTCTCTGAAATGCTGGTAATAAACCCTTCCTCCAATGATTTATAAAGGCTTGTAGCCCTGAAGGTGTTGCTGTTAACTGCAGGTGGTGCTTTTGAATAAATACGGACTGCCAGTCTGGTAGACTCAGCGCTAAACAGGTGCTTGTGTGTAAGCACCCAGTAATAGGCAGGTAAGAACAGACATTAAAACTTTGAATTGTCAGGTAGCCAGACACACTTAGCATATCAATACACACCTTTGTAAATTGTTGCAATGTCAAACAATGAACCTTAAGAGCTTTCTTCATCAGATAATGCTAAATTATTTAGATTTGTAGCAGCTTTCTTATTTTGGCTTTGAAAACGGTTGTGGTGAGAAGGAGTCACACTATATGTACACAATACTTATTACATGCTGATCCTAATGCTCTGCAGCTATGGTTTTGTTACATTTTGCCATACATTTTTATATGATGGCATATCCAAAACATGAAGACCAAGATCAATTGTGAGGTTTAAAGAAACAGTTACAAATGTGTGACAACATCCTTGTTCTATCCGTTTAGTGAACAACTAATGTGGCTTGCCAGAAATACAAAATGAAACTTGATTTAAAGCTGTCCACTAGATGGTGCTGGGTCTTACTACTACACAGGGTCTTACTACTATACAGAGTCTTACTACTACACAGGGTCTTACTACTGCACAGGGTCTTACCACTATACAGAGTCTTACTACTACACAGGGTCTTACTACTGCACAGGGTCTTACCACTATACAGAGTCTTACTACTACACAGGGTCTTACCACTATACAGAGTCTTACTACTACACAGGGTCTTACTACTATACAGAGTCTTACTACTACACAGGGTCTTACCACTATACAGAGTCTTACTACTACACAGGGTCTTACCACTATACAGAGTCTTACTACTACACAGGGTCTTACTACTATACAGAGTCTTACTACTACACAGGGTCTTACTACTACACAGTTACTACTACGCAGGGTCTTACTACTACAGAGAGTCTTACTACTACGCAGAGTCTTACTACTATGGTGGGTCTTACTACTACGCAGTCACATTGAATGATCTTGCCTGTGTAAGATATGTATATGACTGGAAACCAAAAGTGCAAGTGAAGAGCAGCTCGTGAACTTGGGTCAAATCACCTGCAGGGCTCCCTTATTTGAGTAATACCAATGCAAACCACTCGGAATGACTGCAAACGTCATCAAAAGTGAAGCGTCTTAATTCTTATTCAAAAAGGCTGAGTCACACAACCCTTGGAGTTAGAGAGACAGTCAAAATTAAAAAAAATACAATTAAGAACACAAACGTTTTTGTTGAATGAGTAGTTCCATGTTTTTATACTTTTCATTATGTTTCTTTTAACATAAAAAAAAAAAAAACATAAGCTACTGTGCAGCGAGTGGGAAATAATAATCGTTTATCTTTATATATATAAGTTCTGTTTGACAGCAGCAGCTGTTTCATTTTAACTTGTTATCTTCACTGCTATGTTGTGGGAGTAGGGTCAGTTTCATTAGCCTCCAGAAGTTATTCCTTCCCACAGAAACAGTTCCGTATTGGAAAATTGACTTGCTGTTTTTAATGTTAACTTAAATTTACTAAGACTTTTTTTTTTTACTTTTTCTCTTGAGTACTATTAGATGACAGTAAAAGTAATATTGCTAGTGTTACACATTATAGTGTTATCACATTATATTAAACTCTACTTTTAAAAATGTACTGGGTAAATATTTAACACAGCTTTGTGTGTCCAATTGTGTGCATATTTGTGTTCTGAAATGTGTATTAGATTTCCCTCAATGAATGAAAATAAAACAGAAAGTTCCCTGTCAGGCATCATAGGCATAATTGTTAATATAGGTTTGTGGCAGTGTGCTCCACCCCTGTGTGTGTTATGTGTTGTGTTGCGTGTGGTGTGTTAATGTTGGTGTATAGGTATTGGTGCATGGGATGTAATGAGGCTATGTGGATCACAAGTGATTTAAAATGTATATTTGTAATATGTATTTAGGCACGGGGATTGCACAATCACTTCAAGTGCAGATTAGTATGTGAGCACTGGGAATGCAGCAATTAGTTCAGGTGCTGGGATTCAAGTGGATAATTAATTAGTAATTGAATCCCGGCACAACTGTATATATAGGTGCAGATTTCACTCAACTGGGGTTGTGTGTTCAAGAGTGGAGAATGGGAAAGAGAAAGTAGGGAGTAAAGTTTAAATGATAAAAATAACAACCAGCTTTCAACCAGCACGATACTTGTTCGTCCAGTCTGTTTTGTCTGTCTATGCTCGTTTGTCCATCATTCCCTTTATTTTGAGTGTTTTGTTTTTTAAACTTTTTATTTGTGTATTATTAAAAAGCGCTGTAGCGTCTGCACTCAACCCAGCTGTTTCCTGCCTTGTTTCTGGTTTGACGTTACCCCTACAGGTGAGGCTGACTCTGTCCACAAAGTTGTATCACAACATCATATACAAGGACATAAAAGCACTTTATCACAAAAGATAATGAAGGACTTGGAAGTTTTATTGTTTCAAAAACAGTAAATGGAAAACAGAAAGATCGAAGTTCTTGCATGCGCTCATTTACATTTCAATTCTAAACAAAAAGTAGTTTCATTGCAGTTAAGCACCGACTCACAGGCTCCCCTGAGCTTGTTGTGTGAAACATGCTAAAATGCTGAGGTTCGTCAGCGGAATCGAATTATAAATGTAATCTGAAAATAGTAGACAGGCACGTTTCACTACAGTCAGTTCAGTTTTTCACTTAAAAGTACATGATCTATTCAATTTTCTAATTTTAGACTTTTTACTAAGAGCATTTAATGTTACTCTTATTGATGTAGTTTGGGCAGGATGTTGTCTCATGTTGCTGTTTTTCTCATGCTGTATGAATTCTGTTAAGTCCAGCATAACAAGGCCTTTAGACTGGAATCCTTTTTTGACTCGAGGCATTACAGAATATTTAGAAGAATGCAGATACAATGTGATGCCACCAGCCAGCAGTCATTTTGAACCACCAAAGGCCAATAGCATCTTCTTATCCTTAAATTACGCCACACCCCTGGGAATGCTTGCAAATGTTAGACAACAGAGACGTTTCCCACTGTAACAGATTAAAATAAGCTCTGCAGAATAAGGTGACTGTCTGAGTTCTGGCTGCACAGACATCATCTGATATACTGGCTGTAACTTTTATTCATCGTCTTATTCTAACAACAAAGTAAAGGATGTGTCATGTTTCGGGTGGTTCTCAAACTTCTTTAAATTACTTTGGTCTGGTGGTCTGATAGAATCTGGAATGTTTTGTGTAAATAGCAAATATGAATAATAATTTTAATAAACACCTACTGCTTAACTAATAACATATGAGACCCCCTTGCAACACGTTCTCTAATCAAATTTTTCAGTAGTGAGTTTAGGCATGTCTTGATTGGAGGAGGGGGGGTCAATTCCTGGGTAGATTATTTGGTGAAAGGTCATCTAATGTGGAAAAGGTGATATCGGTACATTTTGAAATGCATTTGTCCTTGTAGGAAACGTAACACTATGGTCTGAAGGTTTTGAAGAATTGTGAATTGGTTTGTACAAGTATTAGAGCACATGTCAGTAAACCAGGCCGAAGATGTGCTTTTCCTCAACTTCATGTTTTGTCATTTTAACAGACAGAGGGGGAGCTTCGTTGGACAGATGGATCTGCTTATAATCTTGGGACTGTCATGACATCAAATTTGCCACACAACGAGACAGACTGCTATGCCCTGCAAATGAATGCCACTGGTCCAAACTACTTCTTCACTGGGTTTTTCTGCTATATTCCCTTACCGTATCTTTGTGAATATGAATGTAAATACATCTTTATTTTGGTTTCTATACTATTTGTTCCCTCATTAAAACTACCATAGAATTTTTGCCAGAATCACCACCAGTTTTAACCAACATCCAAGATCTCTATTTCCAAATACTGTAGTATTTTTTTTATATGGTAATTAATAAGTTAGGTGCAAAATGGCTGTACTGTTCAGTATAAAGACAGATAAAGATAAGTTTGTCTGTATTTGCAAATATGTACCATATCTGATTATAGTCATTGTGGAACAACTGCTATAAACAAAATACAATTGGTTGTGATTTAAATCAGAATTTGTTCTTCATTATAGTATGCTAATTATGAATGTGCTTTATCAGTTCCATCAGCACCTGAACATTTTGGATTTCAGCTGGAAGATGTAAAGGAAACTGAGGTGTCTTTCATATGGAGTGGGTTACAAGACTGGATGGAAGCTTTAGTGAAGTCTGACGTGATCATTCAATATCAAATGAAGTTTTCTAGAGTGAAGCGGCAGTCTAGGATACTGCCGTCCAATATCACAAGGATGACTATTTCAGGACTGTCCCCAGGCAATCTCTACCTGTTTTCATTTAGAGTGACAAGTGCTGGTGGTGCATCAATAACTCTGGGCCCCGTTCTCTCAGCTGAAACTAGTAAGAGCTTTTTTATCATTGACTTCTTAAAATACTTTTGCCTATAGGGTGAGCACATACTATTTGAAGGATGGAGGATTGTGTATTGTGAGATTCCTTGTTTACTGTGCACTGTAGTAAAAGTATGATAAAGTATAGTTACACTTCTGGGGGAAATCTTCGTACTTCATGATGGTTCTTGACTATTCTGACTGCTGGCATGGAGGAATTGGTTGCGCCCGTAGAATTAATCTTTGGTTCTTCTGTCCACCATCTTTTCCATGAACCTGGTCAATCTGGGAGTAGTAGAGATGAAATGTGCTTATAACAGACCAGTGCTGTGTTTATTTCCGGCCATATGTAGTGACTCCTTCTCCTCACAACTTTTCTTCCCTCAACTCCTTCCCCGCCCATCACTGCCTCTTACAGGTAAGTGTCATTTTGGTTGTGTACAGGCCATCTTTAATACACCCAAATAATGAATACCTGGATGTATTAAAGATTGTATTTACACAGGGTGGCCTTCAGAACCAATCAAAACACTGAACCCTCTGCTGTCTCCTCAGTGCAACCAGGCATAGATGTGGGAAGAGTCAGGTACCATCTATGAATAAACCTAGCCTGTACTGTAGCAATATCATGAAACAGTAATTATCATTTTGTTCACAATTACAGTGTTTTCCATGTACAGAGTAAGAATTCCATTAGAAAAAGCATTGTTCCATGGAAGCATTGTTGGTTTATGATTAATCTTTTTTTTTTTTTTTTTTTTGTGAGGGCCCAATCCACCACTAAACGCCACAGTAAAGACAATAACTTCAAGGGAGATCCCTTTGTACTGGACTGCTCCAGATAAGTCCCAAGATGCGTCTTTCGACCACTACCTTATTAGCTACGTGGATGTACAGACCAATACTAAAGAAACTTTTGTTGTGGAAAACTACAAAACATCTGCAGTTATACCCAGCATCAAGCCGTACCACCCTTACAGGATTAGCATACAAACTGTGACTGCAGCTGGCTCAGGGAGCTGTGTGGACACCTCAATATCTGTAATCACTGGTATGTCTCTTTAAGATAATTTACATGCATTCAAGGTGTTTCTCAATTCTTAGTTCTCATTTGTGTTTTTTTCCATGTGTTTCATGTTTTTACTGTATTTTTACTGACAAATGCATCTTTAAACCTCTTCCTCACAAGCTGCTATGGAAACCGATATTTAAAACTTGAGTTCTCATAAAAAATACAATTTAGTCCCTATTGGAAACAAGCCATGAGGGAATTAAGAACGATTGGAAGTCTTTCTTCAGATACAGTACATTCCATTTCTGCTACTGTACAGATTAAGTCTCTAAGTTCTTGGCACTGTAATGACAATTTATTTTGGATTAGGATGAGTTTTGGAGTAAATAGCTTTGAGAATCTAGTTCTTTAAAATGAGAAATGTGTGCTTTTATTTGGGGTTTTGTGGCTGCCATGAACATCTTTATACACTACTTACTCTTTCTTTTCTGATGTAGCTGTCAGCCCTCCCAACAGTGTTTCTATAAACCCAGAAGATGTGGGTGAAGAGAATGTAACCTTGCAGTGGGATCCACCACAAGAGCAGATTGATGAATATTATATCTTAGTGAGATCAGTCACTGTTGGAGGTGACAGTAAAAACTACTGGGTAAACAACTCAAACAGTTTTGAACTTAGCATGCTAACTCCTGGCATGACGTATGAAATAGGGGTGGCTGCAGTTAGGAACGGAAACATGAGTGAGTTGAAGACTATCCAACAGACTCTAAGTAAGTGTCATCTTCTATCAGCACTTCACGCTTCACTGTAACATTCAGAATTAGGAAAACAAAAGCATCCTTTAATCTTTTCCTGCATAGACAGTCTGGATTTTTTTTTGGCGTGCTTGAGGTCTCAGATTTTAGATTTGTATAAGACTTTGAATAGTGAACCGGGACCATTGCTACAGTAGTTCAGTTATTGCGTACGCCTTACTTGACGATCTCTGCTTTTAATAAAATGAATGACATGTTTGTTTTCTTGTAGGGCCCAAAAGGGTTCAGATTGTCGTTCCATATGAACTAAAGACTCACTCGGTAGTGCTGTATGTTCAGAAGCCTCATGCTGGGATATATGATGGAATTAATGTCACTTACAAAGAGGGCAGCCAAAGAACCCCTGTGTCTGTAGGAGGTGATACGATAACCATTGAAAACCTGACCCCTGGAACTGCATATGACTTCTTTGTGTACACTACAAGTGTAAACATGGCCAGTGCAGCCTACCAGGTCCCAGCTGTGAAAACATGTAAGTACTGATCTCCAGTAAACCTTTTCCATATGTTCTCCGGCAAGGTTTGATGTTAATCCATTCTGACACTGATAAAAACACTTGGCTCTTCAGTTTGAGCAATATGTAAATGGTTGCCTACGGTAAGGCGATATGTAAGTTATATATATATATATATATATATATATATATATATATATATATATATATATATATATATATATATATATATATATATATATATATATATATATATATATATATATATATATATATATATACAGTAGGCTTGAGCTCTTTGGCTCTGCAACAGCACTGTATAGAGTTATTTGGGATGGGTTAAAGTACGCAAGCTCAAGTTATTGGTTAAAACATTGGTACTTACTGATTATACCACTTTATTATTTGGCACGTCACATATAAAAAACATTTTCCAATTACTAAAACTGCCAGCTCCATGCTGAATAAACATACTTTCTGCTGCATATGTTAAAGAACCAAAAGCACCTTTACTAAATGGGCATTTCATTAAAATTACTAAAGAAACATATGTATTTAACCAAACAGTGCAACAACAGGGTAGAAAACCATACCTGTGATTGTCCATTGAAATTATTATCTGTTCATTTTAAACCATCCCAGGCTTGGCTCCTCCAACAAATGTCAGGGAAGGGAACACCTCAGAAACATCAGTAGAGATTGTATGGGACAGAGCCGATGGACGGCTTCAGAATTATGAAGCCATGTGTGTTAACTGCGCCCCTACTTTTATGGTAAGCATATTTACTTTACTAATACCATGTAAACAATACAATAAGTTATAGGTGAGTAGGGAATACTTAAAGGTATGCTAACAGATGTTATGAAATCAATCTTCTTACTCTATTTGCTTTGTTAGCATTTTACTGGTCCCTCTTGCAATGTGCTGAGAATCTTATGGTCCTTGACTTGTTTTGATCCTATTCCTCATTTATTTATTTTTTTAAATGCTACATCCTGGTACCTTTCCTGTAGCTACCATGGTCAGATTGATGTTAGACCACTGGAGTTTTTGAATAACAACATGCGTTGATTTAGTACCAGGAAGCAGCAGCAACTTTGCATCCACTGTATGGCATTGTCTTTGAACTTGCTGCACATTCCAAATTTAAGTTTAAGCAAAGACCCAAAAGATCTTCAACAGGAGAAAGGGGGGACTACGGAGTACCGTTTTTTTGTCGGCAAGCAAGAAAAGGGATTGCAAAATCTTCTCAAAAATAATGTATTTACTAACATTAATGCTCATTTTTTCATATTATAATTATGTTTTAAATTCTGTTTCTTATGTTTTTGCATGCTGCAGTGGTTGCATACTGTTTAGTTAAGTGTGTGTATTTCAGGTGCAAAAGGTTGATCAGGAGAGAGCAGTGTTTACACGTCTGGTCCCTGGCAAGATATATACTTTTTCCATAAGAAGTGAGAAGGAAAAATATAAAGATAGCATACAAGTGTTCCAGGAAATCCAAACGGGTAATAGATTTATGCTGCATTAAACTGAAACTCACAAAGAAAACTAATGAGCAGTTTACAATAACAAATCCTATGGTTTGATTTGTCTGAGAAATTCCCACACAGTTGCTAGCAGTAATCTCATATTACTTTTAAAATTATTTCCCAACTGACCTCTCCTTTAAACTAACTACAGTAGAGAGTGAATTATCCAAACTAACGAAATAATCGAATAGGTATTAATAACGATTACAGTTAACATAAACAAGTACTTAGTATGCAAGTAAGTGCTGATGATATATAGCGAGTAACCTATTCTATCACATTAAGCATACAACATTACAAAGCTTTACACATTATTAAATTAGTGCAATTCAGTAAAATGTTTGTATACTTTGATACTTGCTGTTAAGGCATCGTAATAACGTGAAGTTGAAATGCATAAAATAAAAGTTCTTAGCTGTTCAATAACAGACAGGAGCCGTTTTAGCAGAAGAATCTGTGTGTGTAATACACCCCACGTAATTCATCACCTGATTACAGGTGCATTCGGTTGATTAGACAGTACTGTTGATCAAAGATCGGACAATTGACTCTGTACTTTACTGCAGAAGTATGTTTACCTCACGTGGAAAACCACACCAGTGTGTGTGACACTACTTAATTAGTGTTTTGGGGGAACAGTTTGGTCTAAAATTAAGTAACTGTTACAAGACTGTATACATCATCAATGTGTTCAGAAGTTATAGAAACAAAATTCAAGAAAATGTGTAAAACAGTTTGTGCGCTGTGGACATAATAGGCAGTCTATACTTAAAAAGTAGAGTGAATGATAGTGCTTGTTACATTTCATTTTTCACAGTAAGCTGACATTCTCTTTGTTATTGTAGTCCCAAGTCAAGTGGAGAGTTTGAATCACAGTAAGACCTCTGACACCATAACAGTCAGCTGGACACAAGCTCAGCATGTATTTGATGGCTACGTTGTTTCCATAACTAATGGGAGTTTTCACAAGGAGAAAACCCTCTCCACTAAAGATCCAAGGTGGGATGACATATCAAAGATGTTTTTGCAATAATAATGCAGTCTATATTATATTTAATAACTTCAGAAGATAAAACTAAACAAATATCTAAAAAGTGCCAGATTTGAATACAGAGGCCTTTTTACATTATTAAAACCAGTAACTACAATGAAAATGCAGTAAACTCCCCCCCCCCCCCCCCCCCCCCCCTCAAATTCTAGAGCTTTAGGGTGGTGGTTTAGATCATGAAAATAATGAGGTTTTTTTTCCACAATGACTATATTGATTTTTATCCTTTACATAAGTCTTAACAATATTGACCACACATTAACTCACAGGTGAGCACTGACATGCAGTCATATTTACATAGCAGATTTACATTATGAAACCTCTAGGGGGTGCCATTTTTTAATTAAAAATTCCCTTAAGGGAAATTCCCTTAAGTATATATATATCTATATATATATATATATATATATATATATATATATATTATATATAATATATCGGACCATAATTAGGTCTATCGACTATGAGGATATCGGGGGGCCCCATAAGAGTCTCACTGTTAAATTTATTTATTTATTTGATCTGGATTTAAAATTAATAATTTTATAATACATTTATATAGACAAAACAAAAATTCTGTTTTTTAAAAAATTTGCTTACTGTTGTTCAGTAATATATATATATATATATATATATATATATATATATATATATATATATATATATATATATATATATATATATATATATATATGAGAGACAGGTACAGCATTATATATATATATATATATATATATAAAAGAAATATCTAAATATATAATATTAATTAATATAAAAATTTTAATATAAAAGAATCACTTAGTGGATAGTTTGTATTATTTATTTTTTCATTTAATTGGTTATCAATTTGTGAAATGTTTTTTTATTTGTTGTACTTACCCAAAATGTGTTTTACAAGATACAAAATCTTCTATGTGTTAATATATTACAAAGACTAAATTCTGATTTCCCTTAGATAGACTCTATCTGAATGTTATACGTTATACAATACCTGGACCTTGTAACATTCGTTTCTATTACTCCAGAGAGCACTACTGTTTACCTTCAATATACCCTGTCATTATCAGTGTTGCATAACCACATTGTGTTGTTTACACAACCAATGCTTTGTCTTACCAGAATGTTGTAAATACCAGAGCAAGGGAAATGGGTGATTTAAACCAGGCAGTTTACTGAAACAGAAAATAATAGCTTGTTTCCAGAGTCAAGCCAACTCGACTACATGCCCTAATTGCCCCCTCAATGCTGCATTTCCATGTTTTTGTAAAACTCGAGTTGGTACCATTTCACTATGCTGGCTGGCCCGAATTAATTCATAGATACAGAGTGAATCTCTTCTCAATAGAGCAAATGAAATTTGCATACTAATCAGATACACACTCTTAACAACTGCATATTTTGTATGCAATTATTTATTAAAAAGTAATAACAGTGAAACATTGTTATGTAATTTTACAGAACAAATGAGTTTGGCAGCCTTTCACCTGGGAGCAGCTATATAATTAGCGTGGTGACAACAAGTGGACAAAAGAGAAGCATTCCAGCTATAATCAGTGTTACAACATGTGAGTTCATATTTCACCAGGGCTATTGACAGCTTTATCTGGAAAGCTAATTACTTTCACAACTGTCCCTTATGATTATCTACTACATGAAGTAGTATGCTAGAATTTTACTTTTACTGTTATAATTTCAATATACCAACTTATTTTGATGATTATAGTAAAAAATCATATAGTAAATGTAGATGTAATTAGATTCAATGTACTACATTCTGTATATAATTCAGATAATAATATAATACCATGTCTAAGAACAATGATACAGCAATTACACAATGATGCAACTGACTTTTTGGCATGTTCCAGATCCTGAACCACCGCTGGATGTCCAGTTTATTGAACAGGATGAAAATTCTGTGTATGTGTCCTGGAAACAACCCAGGGGACTTGTTGATGGATATAAGGTAAACCCATTTGAACCACAGAGTCCATTATTATTATAATTATTATTATTATTATTATTATTATTATTATTATTATTATTATTATTGTGTTAGTTAATCACAATAGAATTGTAAAGATATAACAACTTATTTAGAAAGTCGCTCCCAATTTTTATTTTTTGTCTTACCAGAAACATACACCTATACACAACTGCTCACCGCACACCACCAAGGCAGTGAGACGCTTTGCCTGTACAAAGTACATTTGAAGACGTATATACAGTACATTCATTCTATTAAATAGTCAAGTCATTTGTTTACTATTGAGATAAATATGTTTCCAGTCCTTAGATGAGGGGCGCTGTGAAAACAAGTTGACATGGTGCTCAGTTTACACCTGCCTGCATGAATCAGCATGAGGCTTTTATATAGGAATGAGGACACTGCTTAATGTTTCATGAGCGAGGCATTATTAGCCTGGTTGCCAAGCAAAGAGGACCTGCTAAGGACAGATCGTGTTCCTCATCATTTATGAATTCATTATCCTGTCTTAATGAAAGGATGGATAGTGTGTTGATGGCCTAGCACAGCTCAGTACATCACACCCTACAGTACAAATATAAAAGCAACTCATGCTTTTAGAAACATGTTATTTTACTATTAACTATTAACACTGAAGTATTTTGTTGTTGTTGTTGTTGTTGTTGTTGTTGTTGTTGTTGTTGTTGTTGTTGTTGTTGTTGTTGTCTGGGTCTTGCTCATTGCTAATTACATAATTTAAGACAGAAAAGCCCTTTTGTCGTTACTGTTTGAAAGTGAGTATTGCTGGTCCAATTTCAAAGTGAAGCTTTGAAGACTGAAGTCTTTAGTTGAAAAAACACATTTTCAAGCTGGTATCTTTTCAGTTCTTCTATATGGAATGACCAAATTTAAGGCACTCAGGTGTGTGACAGTCAGCATTGGCATACATTTGTACCTCATGTCAACCTCATGTCAACTCTCATGTCAGCCTTATTTAATTCAATATTTTTGTTGTACATTTGTTCATTTACACTTGTTTTGTATTGTTCTATACAAGTTTCATTATTTTAATCAGTTTTAAACCAGCATGCAGCGTATCAAGTAGCATTTGTGTTAAATGACTGCAGGGACTGCAAAAATTTATACATTATATATATATATATATATATATATATATATATATATATATATATATATATATATATATATATATATATATATATATATATATATATATTTTTATATATATATTTTTTGGTTCAAGATGTTATAGCTCACCTACAGATTGTCGACTGGAAATGAAATACTTTATAAAACTATTTTAACCAGCAACAGCATTCGAATTCAAAATCTAACTCCTGGGACGGAGTACATATTTCAAATCCAGTCTTTAAAGGAATCTGAAAGCAGTGCGGCTGTTACAAAAAGAGTTATAGCACGTAAGAGTTTTTAATTTTATTTATTAACCGTACATTGTATCATGATTTAACTAACTATTTTTTATTTAGTTTTACAACTGTTATATGCCTGTTGTAAAAGTAAAGATGATCACTGACACATACATCCTTGCATTCAGCTTTAATTATTCCTCCCTAACTATAATAACCAATATTATTAATCGATGCTGACTACATTTGTGTAGATAAAATTTAACATATCTTCATTCCCCCTTTTCTAAAAAAACATATTGTTTTGCTTTGTGGTCACTTCAGCTTTATCTTAATAAAGTGCTTGCAACAGATGTTTAGCACAAGTTGCTCAATGCCACTTTAAACAGATTTTAATTTTGAATTAAAAAAGGCATTTCGAAAGTTAGGTAAATGTTTGTGCTCATGTCAACACATTCTGTAGGACCAGCTGGGATCTGTACCCTCTCACTGACATCTGTGAGCACCACAAGAGCTGGAATAACATGGAAACCAAGCAGTGGAAACTTCAGCCATTACAAACTCACACTTTCAAACTCTACTTTCATACAAGAATTGAATGTTTCAAAGGAATGGCTGAATTACACAGCCACAGACCTGGTGCCTGGAAGTATCTACAATATTACAGTGCAGCGAGTTAGTGAAGCAATTAACGGGGTGACTGCATTTGTGATGGTGACTACAGGTGGGTAAAGTCTAAATAACATGTCTCTGGGAGCTGGTGAATTCAGACAACTTTTTATATACATTGTTACTGAGGTGCTCCTTTATTTCGTTATTTGACTTACACAGCTTTTTAATGTTATTATTAGTGAATTAGTAAAAAGCCTGTATACTGGGAATAGTGGAATTTCATTGTTACTGACAAGATGTCCTAACAACAGTGAATAACCAAATTAGTAAATTAAATTGTTGAAATATCGATGGAGCACAAGCAACAGAGTATCAGTTTATCTGTTTCATCTGAGGTCAATGTGGAGTTAACATCAGGGAAATCAGTCTTAATGAGGGATGGTGCAGAATCCACAGGTGTATTCTGACAGACGCCATAACCCTTCCAAACACTGGTTTGACAGCATAAGTACTGTTTTCATTCACAGAAGTAAATATGCAGACACATGCTTCTCTTATAAACTAGAATAATTTGAATGTGAATTAGCTGTTAAGCTAATGTATCTCTAGACTGTAGGTCAAAAGACTCAATCAGGCACTTTTTTAAACATTTTGCTCTATTATCTGGGCTCATTGTTTTAAAACTTTTTGCTACATTTGAGACCACTGGGAGCTAGTTTAAGGCTCCCAAACCTTCACGTGTGACCTAAGCCATATTTGAACAAAGACCAGTTATTGCTGAATAATGCTGTTTTTACTTCTTTTAAGTTCCTGAGAGACCACAAGAACTACAGGTCATGAGTATGTCATCAAGCAGTTTTTCTCTGCGCTGGAGAACACCTGAGGGTCATGTGGACAGATACCAAGTGGATCTCATCCCAGACCAAGGTTTTGTTACTGTTACAGAACTTGGGGGTGGAGAGCTGCAGGTACTGGATAGTATTCATGAGCCTGTCCTTAAGGCTTGCTTTCATTTTCTCTCACTCAAGCATGTTGCTGAGTGCAGTAGCCTTTTAACATGGATTATAGACACAACCGTACATGTCCCGAATACTTCTAAATGTGTCCCTGCTGTACGGGCTGGTTTAAAAGAAGTTGCTTTTTGGCATGTGGTTTGCCAGGGGTTCAGTGTAACAGAGTAGTAGTGTAACAAAGGAAAGGCAGTGGAATAGAGTACTAGGACTCATTATTTATTACGTAGTTTCCTGGCAGGTCCACTTTTAAATTAATAATGTGGTGCACCATTTCGCAGTTTGACGGCAGGAGAAGAGCAGCAAAAACTATTCGATCATTTTGATGAGATATGTATGTAATAGTATTGATTATAGCGATTTGCCTGGAATCTAAAGCAGCACAGGTATTGAAAATGTTTTTTTGTGTGTGTGTGTGTGTGTGTGTGTGTGTGTGTGTGTGTGTGTGTGTGTGTGTGTGTGTGTGTGTGTGTGTGTGTGTGTATATATATATATATATATATATATATATATATATATATAAACTATTAGATTAAAAATTTGTTGTCATTAAATGTTTTGAAGGGTAATTTATAGTATGAATGTCTGCATGGGCCATTGCAAAATAGGACAGTGCTTGTAGTATATGCTAGTGATATATTAAAGTGCTAAGAAGTTAACCCAATTTATTGTAACTTATTTAGGTAATTAAAATGTAACTTCTAGTCCTTTTCCTTTATTGTTTTTCTTTTTAAATGTTTAGGCTAATGTCTCCAATACGACCCCCGGACAGCGCTACACTGTTACAGTCTCTGCAGTTTCTGCATCAGCATTCAGCTCACCAGTTAGCAGAATTCTAACAACAAATGAAACAAGTAAGCCTTGGAATGATGTGCCTGTTTACTTGATGGGTCTGAGTAGAAATGAAAGGGGTCATTATAACTGGTGAAATACATGTATGTTTAGTATATTTTGTTTTGAGTTTTTGTAAAATGATCTGTCTCCTTTAAACCAATGGTGCTATGAGAAATGAATTTATCAGAAAAGAAACTTAGTTATGAAACTAAACTTTTTTTTTTGATCGAGTGTATAAATTTAGGATGAACGCCAATTAACAAATTGATTGGACATTTCTATATGTAATGTATTCTACGACTAATGTAACTGTTAGAATATCATTTAGGCTAAACTTCTATCAGCTGTAAGTTAATACCAAAGCTGCAGGGTAATATTACAGGAGAATTATGATATTCACTGCATTGCTGTCTTATCACCAGCCAAGTCAAAAGTTCAAGCTCTGCTGCACATCTATCTATTGCTCATTCACAGTATTATTTATGTGTTGATTATATGGCTTGAAGCCTGACAAGATGATATGTAGCTTAATATGTAGAATGTTGAAATATATTGTATTTTTTCATGTCTGATTCAATGTTACACGCGAATGAAAATATTATTAAGTATTATACATTTGCACATTGCCATCTAGTTGCACAAAGGTCATCTTGTATATATTTAACCATACTACCAATTGCATGTAGTTTGGAATTTCTGTTCTGTAATAGAATCATGTGACCAGAAAAGAATTGTCTGAGCACATAGCATTGTTCCAGTTGGTTTGCTGTCCGTTGTTAAAATCTATTCTCTTTGTTTAAAAAGATCCAGGTGCTCCTTTAAATCTAGAAGGAGAAAGAGTTGGGTCTACAGCTATTCTGCTTTCCTGGACGGTCCCACCAGTTCTAAATGGAAAAGTGTTATCTTACATAGTGCAATACAGAGAAGTCTGCCCTTGGCCTGAATCAGTCTTTAGCCAGGTGTTAACCTATTCGGACAGTCCAGAATTTCTTCTCAATACTTTAATCCCTGGATCCACTTACAACATTAAGGTAAATGAATGTAACGCTGAAATGTTACCTGGTCTCCTGCTTCTGGCTTTGTAAAACAGGTTCCATACCAAACCATAGTAGAGTATGGTCATGCAAGTGGACTCTTTGTTATTATTTAAATTCAATTCACTTTATAGTCTCTTAGGACTTGTAATACAGCAGCATTATCATGGTATCCTAATGGTATTTTTCAGACTTCTCTGCAATAGAGTTTTATGTGCAGGGCACCATCCGGTTTGTCTTAGTCTTCTGAAATGTTTCTTTTTTTTTCCTAAGCTCTTTCTTGTTCAAAACATCTGTTATATAAGGGGAAGGTTTGAATGCATTCCAGTGCCTTTGCTGATTAATGAAAGATTCATTATTAACCCAACGCATACCTCCCTGCCATATTTCTACAGGACAACAGTTTATCATCCGAGTGTAAACTCTTTTCAGAATGTGCAGTCAGAATGTTTGACACCACTATCGGTATTTTATTTAACAGTGTATACAGTTCTATATTTCTGCACATGACAGCAGGCAGACGATACATTGTTGCATGACTCGTGTATACAAGTTTAGAGCAGTCTTCATGACAAGTTACAGTGTGGCTGAGCACCTCACATCAGCAGCAGAAGCAGGTTTTTTTTTTTTTTCTAAATTTGGTATTGGTGTTGGTGATTTGCTGCAGTTGCCTAAGTGGAATGGTATGATCTTGATCTGCTGGTGCAGTTTAAAACTTAAACAGATCTTATATCATATCACACATTTCTACTGTCCTTTATCATCTGATCCTGATTAGCACTACCAAATGTTAACTAGTGATAACCGTCTCTGTGGAACATGTCGTGTGTGTTTATTGTATTGCACTATATGTAAAACCTTTGCATTACTTACTTGAAATCTAAGAAACATTGTTGACTACAATGTACTACATACATGCCAATTCTGTTACAGTTTATCAGGTAAAATATGAGAACGACCGCAAATGTTCTGTCAAGTTTATGTTATTTACAGTAGATGGGTGCAAATAATGTTGGATTATTTGAGTTGGTCTTTGTTCAGCAAGAAAAACACAGTCTTATCAAAACATTTTAACTACCATACCATAGGACCTTCCTATAAAGCAGGTTATACTATAGGAATAAAGACAGATTAATCCATTTAATTCCTATAATAGAATAATATGGATTAAGACTAAAACAGACGTCACTGTGTAGACCATACCATTCAAAACTGTGATTGTTAGGCTTCGTTATTGAGTGAAAGTGTTCAGATTCTGTGTTGCAATAATTCTAAACATAGAGCATTCATTGAGTCTCTGCGTTAATGTGGTATATGTCTTGAAAAGTTGTGTCTACCTAACAATTCAGTAGGAAATCATTTGTTTTAGGTTGCTGCTGAGAACAGTGCTGGCAGTGGTCTTTTCAGCAGCTCAATCTTTTTCAAAACTGCTGAAAGTGGTAGGTACAGTGGTAGCATTTTTACAAGCCTGATTTTTAAAACATTTATTTTGCATTAACACGTTAATCAACCATTGAGTTTCTTTTGACTCATTTTTACATCTTGTATTTTTTTTTCTCTATGTTTTAGTACCTGGTCTCGTTACAAACCTCACAGCATCCGCGTATAACCACACAACTGTAAAAGTAACATGGTTTTTACCAAAACGTCCCAACGGGCTTATTACTAAGTTTCTTATAAATGTAAAAAATGCAAGAAGTGGTCAACTGGAAAGAAGATTTGAAATCAACGCAGAGGAGATCATGCAAGGAACACTACCTAACTGTCACGTAAGCATTCGTTTGAACTGTCTGTCGATTTGTCTACCTATACACCCAATCTATCTGCCTATACATGCAGGTATATGTATATTTGTAATAACTTGCTTTCGCTGTGTTTTTCTAAAATTATTATTCTTTTTTATTCAAGAACATTGATTTATACAACATTACAAAAGTTTTACAGTAGGCAAAAATACAATGATTCGTATTTTACAACTTTCAAATATCACAATAAAAACATTCTCACTTGCAGTTATAGTTTTTCTTTTTTATAGTACGTAGATTGGCTGTTTCTTTTTAATTCCTGTTTTTTTTTTTGTGGCGAGAGCAGCCAGTACAATGGCAACATAACATTAATTTTGCTGTTTCTTGAATGCCTACTCATTGCTTGTAGATTTAGTTCAACTGAGATCCAAAGTAATTATAGTTAAACAGTTGTTTGCTTGTTTAACAATGCTATGGAACAGGATATATAAATCTGTAGTTTATGTAAAAAAAAAAAAAAAAAACTGAATTTAAATGACTAGGTTTAAAGCATTAGGAATAGGGCGCAATTATCGTGTGATTTCAAGGTAACCTAAGTTAACATAATTTTGACATAATTATCTTGTGATTTATAGAAAACCTTTAAATGTCAAAATCTGTTGATGTGATCTTGCATAACAAATTATTATTTTATTCAGGGTTTTCTTACTTCAGACTTCAAAAATCAATTATCTTATTGTAAGATTAAGCTTTTCTCAAGTTTGTTTTTTGGTTTGTTACTAAGATCCTCAAAAGCGATACAACAGGCTGTACTTACATGAGCTTTTAGAGCATTGTATTCTTACTTCCTAAAATATTCGTTAGTCCAACACTGAGAATAGGATTAACTTTAGCCAAGGTCAAAGTTTACTGTAAACTTAATGTAGTTATATACATATACACACAAAATACAACAATGTAACAACTGGTATAGTGTGTTTTACAGGAATATAAACTTTACCAAAAAATGGGTAAAAGAAAAAACAAATAAAGTTGGAACTTATTTTGTTACCTTGGTGGTTCGCATGTTATATCATATTTACAGATGCTTTGAGAGCATGTAGGGTCATTAGGTCTGAAGTAAGATCTGATAAAAGATGGGCCTCTTAAGTTACACTAAGCTTTCAGACATTCAGTTGTTAGAACAATTCATTGATTGTCAGAATAGGTTAAGGCTAGGTAAAAACATTAGGGCAGCTAGTGTGATCTGTCACCAGACACTCGTAAGCTCCTGGGTGTGACACGAAGAGCAATAGATTTTATTTCCCTGAAAGCGTTGAAAGAATGTATTCATAATTTAAGTAAAGTATTTTGAGTTCAGTCACTTGAAAACTCGAGTGATACTGACCTACACCAAAGTTATTGTCTTTGATATTTATTAACGTTAGTGTATTTTTGTACATGCCAGGATGATGCAAAAGTTTATTCACGGAGCACTCCCAGCCCCTCCACCTCATCAGCCTCTCCTCCTCTGACTTCCACCTTCTCATCGATGACCACCTCAGCCTTGCCAGCACAGTTTTCCTGGGCCAAGCCCATCACCTTAATAGTGGACCAGCTGAAATCTTACACTGCATACGTGTTTGAAGTGTCTGCATTCACCAACGAAGGGGAAGGCCTAATCGCAAGCTATATGGTCAGAATGCCAGAGTCAGGTAACTTAGCATTTCATTGCTTTTTACATGAATCCTGCCAGTGTTGTGCAGCTGGCATCAAGAACTCTGTAAAGATGAGACCGTGGGCAAAACCCTTTCATTATCATCATTTCAATTTGTATTGTGCAAGTGGAGACATCCCAAGCTAAAGAGCTTATTCGGCAACTAAAACTAGTAAAAAGAAACTGGTAAAACAAAAAACAAATAACTTTGAAGGCATTTTCGGAAAGCGTGAAGGGACTTGAGTCACTCATGTCCCTTGAAAGGCCTCGCATAACTTGAGCATATAGCAGCTAAACACCTGGTCACTCACAGCATCTACCTAGTGCAGCTAGGGAAACTTGGTCAGCTGGTCACTTGGGTTAGGGTTTGGTTAGGAGGGTTAGGGCAAGTAAGAGGCATCATGCAAACTTTTGACGGTTAGTGTAAGAATTCTTAAACATTTTATGGTGTGCCAGTGTAGTGAATACATGATAGGGGTGTCGTGATTATACAAATTAGACTGATTGAGAAGTCTGGCAGAATGCTGCAAATTAGCTATAGAAGTATATGAAAAACATGAATAGAGGACAGCAAATGAAGACTGCTCTGAAGTCTAGCCATTTAAATCTTTGATTGAGTTGATACACCATTGGGAGTAACATCTAATAAATAATTTTCATTTGGTTAAACCTGAGAGTGTAAATCGGATGTCAGGCTGTGATACCTGGCATCAGTTACTGTGTTGTGGGATCATCTGATTCTGTTTCCCTCCCGGTTCTGTTTCCCAGGTGCCTGTATTGTAAAAACAGCACACTAAACAATGAATACGCAATTACAGTGTATTCTTCATTCAATAGGGGTGTTGCTAATGGCAGTACTGTATGTGGCTAATGCGAGTTTTCTCATCCCAACAGTACTTGTGTTTGTTTAAAATGCACTGGGTGTAAAATGGAGACTGGCAGGAAAACATAAACAGTGTGCAGTGGTGTTTGAAACCAGCTGTATCAATTTATTTTTTGTACCCATCTTATCATTATATTTTTTAACCTGAGGTAATAACCCGTGAGGGGATTTCAGTTGCAGTTATCGGAAGGTAAAAAGGTTAAGATGGTATTATTGCTGTAATTTATTGAATAGATAACAGAAACGTTCTTAGCATTTTGGCTTTCATCTGTATTCCTTTAACAACCGTGGTGATATATATGTGGTGTTGACAGCTGGGATTGATTTGTTTTCCGACTCAGATAACTGACTCAGATAATGTTGCACAGTTATTCCACTAAGTGAGGAAGGGTTTGGTTTAAAATATGGTGAACTCAATTTTGTAAATGTGGAAAGTCATACATTTTGAAACCAGTCAAACCAGACATTTGTAAAACTATGCAAAATATGACATTTATTGTTTTCTTTCATATTTAGGTCATTTTCCTGGTACAGTATAAAAGCTTTGTGTAATTTGTAATCACCTCTCTGCTTACCCCATCTTTTTCAGTTCTGACACCTTAAGAATATACAGTAATATTATTTTCCTATTAATTAAAGGTGAGGTGGGGAAACATATTGGTGTTGCACAGGCTTCAGTGCACAATGTTTCACCTATGGGCTTCAGTGTACCACGCACTGCTCATATGCTTCCCTACCTCACTTCAGAAAATCAGCTTTGAGGAGTCTTTTCTTAAGCATTTTTTAATAGAATAGTTTGTAAGAATGGCAAAATATTATTTAACCAGAAACAACAATAGATAACTGTGGAAGGGGTGTAGGTAATTCACTGACTAGGAGACAGACAGGTGTAATTGAAAACACCACCCAGGTACCCAGTTTTATTTGAGAACAGTTCTTGCTTTTTCCGGCAGAGGGCACTGTTGACCGTGGGCTGCCTATCAATGATGATAGACAGCACCACGGAAATACCACAGCTGGTACGCGAACAGCAAGTGCACTCGCAGGTGCTCAAAGAAATAATAATGAAAACAGAAGGCGAAAAGAACAATGGAAAATAAAACAGTAATAAAACTACAAATAAAAGGTGCTGCACTCGGCAGCATTATCCCGGTCGCCACTACCCGCACGACCCGGATCACCGTCCTATTCTGTCGGCTAACTAGCCTGCTCTTTTAGAATACGCCGGGGTCTGCCCAAGGGTTCCCCGCTCTCTCTGTCTCGCTATGAAACTCTTTGTTTCGCCTGATTCCCGGTCCTGGATCAGAGCTTCCACACTCTCGTTGCGTCTAAGTGGGCAGACCTGAGGAAACAGCAGAGCATTTTTTTATAGGGCTAGCAATCTGCCAAGACTCGCCTCTCAGCCATTCAGAGAGGGGGAAAGTCCACACACCTACCTTCCCACCTCCCCGTGTCACTGCCATGACTCACAGGCGGTTGTTGGAAGACTGCCGCCCTCTTCCTGCAGTACTGTGAACACGCCAGCAGAGTCAGCACAGATGCTACAATAACACACTATTATGATAATTTTGTAAGAGACATTGCAGCCTACAAGCACCTACTTAACAATCCCCCACAAAACTAAATAACTGGTTTGAGTCCAGGTTATTCCAGGCCAGCCACTCGCAGGGGGCGGCGCACAATTGGCAGAGCGTTTGTGTTCATCTTCGTCTCTCCCAAGTCAGAGCAGGGGTTGTAGCAGTGAGCCAAGCTTAAAAATTGGGCATTTCAAATTGGGGAGAAAATGGCCAAAAAAATGGTTTACTGTAAGTGTGACCCGTAGGCATAACTTTTGTTTCAAAGAGGGGGAAACACGGGGAGGATTGCTATAACTGGGGCAAGAAGGTAATTTTAAAACAATTCCCCATTGAGGTCCCCCTCTCTCCCCATGTAAACTATGCCTGTATATACAGTAAGTAATGTGGCTTTTCAGCTGCCCAGATGAAGCGGTCCTGCTAAATGAAAACAGCTCCCAGTGATGATTAAAACATAAGGATGGGCTGCAATGCCAATTTTAGCTCTGATGCCGTGGGATGACATTTAAATACCAACTCTGGGTCATTAAGCCAAAGAAGGAGAAACATAGAACTGATCAGCTATGAAGGACAATGTCTGCCTCTGAAGAAGAAAGAAACAAGAGGCTGTCGAAGCTCTCTGCGCATAAACCTGAAACCAGATATCTCCAAGCAGAAATGAAATACTTCTCCGAGACAAAGAAGAACTTCAAACAGGATCACTTCTAGCAGGCACAAATTCTAAGTGCATGTTGACAATCCAAAGTGGGTAATGTGATTCTACACAGATATGCTGCTGCGTCCTATCTGTGGTTTACTGCATCAAGGCTGTTTGGGCTCTCTCAAAGCAGATGAACTGGTGTTTATATTTTTTTGGTCCAATTTCAGTTTTTTCTGTTTATATATACATCAATACAAAGCATCCAGGCGAGCTGATTGCTCTCTTTCTGGTCCTGATACCCAAGAGCTCTTAGCGACACAGTTTTTTCTTTTGTTATTTGTTTTGAACTAGAGCAACCACTTTAAAGCTCTAAAGCTATTTGATAACAACACAGGAAACTGAATTCTGTGCAGTGCTGTAGCTTGGCACACCTGTGTTCCACTACCGTTATGAATCCAAAGTAACATGCTTGCCAAACCCGGAAATATCTCCAGATAAACTCAAGTAAAATTGAGCTTGGTGGTGTAATTTAACAAATGAGTTTTCATCTGTTCAGAATATTTGTACTGTTCGTTCCTTGAATAGATGTTTTTGCAGGACAGTGTGTGAATGTTGAATGACAAAGTTGTAACGGTGATTGGGAGGGTTAGGGATGTGTAGGAACTGAGATGGCTCTCTGAACAAACTCCTTTTCCGCTATTAAACATGAATGCCTTTTTAATTTCAATATGTGGATCTGTCTGCTGTCTGCTGTCATTTAGGATGATATACCTCTGCTTGTCAGTTAAATCACAGAGCTGTTGACACAATATACAAGATTGAAACAAGATGGGCAGATTGAAACGGTTACCTGGAAACAGGGGAAGAAGATACATGCATGTCAGGGGGTTTAAAGATAAGAAGGGGCTGTCTGTTTACTCATTTTGTAGACAAATGAAAATTACAGGGCTTTGTAACCACTACTACTATTTAGGATCAAACAAACAACCAAGTGTAAACATATACAGCTGCATGGTGTGTAAATGCACTGGGTCCTGGGTTTGAATCCATGGGCCATGAAGAATATCAAACAGTGGAAACAAATACTTAGAAATGTTGGGTGGTTTGCCAGATGTAAGTTTAGTAATAAATAAGGTGCATCTGCAACGGGTACAGTCTTGGCTTTAGCCTAAGGTGTAGCAATGATTTATTTGTGAGGCAAATTAAATCCTTAAACAGTGCCAAAAAGCATGCAGATGGTTTCTATTTTTCTAAAGTTTGCTTTGATTGAACACATATTTTAAATCAGCTGTCATTCTAGTAAAAGCAAAGTCTAGTAGACATTGTACATTGTACATTGTAAAAGCATAGATGAGCATGGTGAATCAGAGAAATATGGTAGAGAATGGTGATTGTTTGGGACAAGTTGGGTAAAGCGCAAAATGACCAGACACATTTACCATGGAGAACTTTGCAGAAGGAAAGCTCTTCTCTTTCATTGACATTTTGAAACATTTTTAATTGAAGACACCTGGTCTTCGTGAAACGACTTTAAAAAACTACAGTCAAAGGTATGTTAACATGTGGAATCTACACTGAACAAAAATATAAACGCAACATGTAAAGTGTTGGTTCCATGTTTCATGAGCTGAAATAAAAGGTCCCAGAAATTTTCCATATGCACAAAAAGCTTATTTCTCTCAATCCCTTCTATCCCTGTTAGTGAGCATTTCTCCTTTGCCAAGATAATTCATCCACCTGACAGTTGTGGCATATCAAGAAGCTGATTAAACAGCATGATCATTACACAGGTGCACCTTGTGCTGGGGACAATAAAAGGCCACTCTAAAATGTGCAGTTTTGTCACACAACACAATGCAGCAGATGTCTCAAGTTTTGAGGGAGCGTGCAATTGGCATGCTGACTGTAGGAATGTCCACCAGAGCTATTGCCATAGAATTGAATGTTCATTTATCTACCATAAGCCGCCTCTTCTCGTTTTAGAGAATTTGGCAGTACGTCCAACCAGCCGCACAACCTCAGACCACGTGTATCCATGCCAGCCCAGGACCTCCACATCCGGCTTCTTTACCTGCGGGATCGTCTGAGACCAGCCACTTGGACAGCGGATGAAACTGTGGGTTTACACAACCCCCAAAAATTTCTGCACAAACTGTCAGAAACCGTCTAAGGGAAGCTCATCTGCGTGCTCGTCTTCCTCACCAGGGTCTTGACCTGACTGCAGTTCGGCGTTGTAACCGACTTCAGTGGGCAGATGCTCACCTTCGATGGCCACTGGCATGCTGGAGATGTGTGCTCTTCACGAATGGCAGACAGCGTGTATGGCGTCTTTGGGCTCGCGGTTTGCTGATGTCAACGTTGTTAACCTGTCACAAAGACGGCCGGAGTGGGTGACGTCAGACCGGAGCCAGAAAGTAAATAAACAAAAAGAGAGGTGGAGTTTGGTGGAGCTGAGCGAATGGTCTCGCTTAGCATTTAATGAATGAACAGACAGACAGAAAATAAACGGTTGTAACAATACAAAAACAATTCGCCAAAATAAATAGACAAACAAAACACTATACAGACAAAAGACGGTGAGCAGATATTTTACCTATTATTTATCACAATTATTACTATTACCTCCGCCTCCAATCCTGTTCTCCACTCACCGAACACACAACCCCGAGTATGTGAAAACATGCTGCTTTTATACAGCTGTACCGAGACTCGACTGCTAATCAGTCATTCAATTGGAGTCTCGGTACAACTGCACGTGAATTAATAAAGTGCAATTCCCCGTGCTCACATATTACATTTTACTTGCACGTGAAGTGCTGTGCAATCCTCGTGCCTAAATACAAATATACATTTTAAACACTCGTGTTACACAGACCCGTTTAAATCCCGTGTACCAATGACTATACACCAACATTTAACACACCACAAGCAACATATAACAGAAAATACACACAGGGGCAGGCACTTCGTCACAGTGCCCCATGGTGGCGGTGGGGTTATGGTATGGGCAGGCATAAGCTACGGACAACGAACACAATTCCATTTTATCGATGGCAGTTTGAATGCACAGAGATGCTGTGACAAGATCCTGAGGCCCATTGTCGTTCCATTCATCCTCCATCACCTCATGTTTTCAGCGTGATAATCTTCCATGGCCTGCATACTCACCAGACATGTCACCCATTGAGCATGTTTGGGATGCTCTGGATCGACGTGTACAACAGCATGTTCCAGTTCCCGCCAATATCCAGCAACTTCGCACAGCCATTGAAGAGGAGTGGGACAACATTCCACAGGCCACAATCAACAGCCTGATCAACTCTATGCGAAGGAGATGTCTTTGCATGAGGCAAATGGTGGTCACACCAGATACTGACTGGTTTTCTGATCCATGCCCCTACCTTTTTTTTTCTTAAGGTATCTGTGACCAACAGATGCATATCTGTATTCCCAGTCATGTGAAATCCATAGATTAGGGCCTAATGAATGTATTTCAATTGACTGATTTCCTTATATAAACTGTAACTCAGTAAAATCTTTGAAATTGTTGCATGTTGCGTTTATATTTTTGTTCAGTGTAAATGAAGGAGACCTGCTGAAGTGAATAATAACTCCTATCTGTTTTACTGCTTGTACTGGGTCATGCTGTGCTCTTCAAAGTTGTGCAGAACTGAGATATATGGCCTCTTTAGAAATCTAAACTTGAAAGTAGGACTGCACAAGTATGTATGTCCTGCATACATGTGTGCTTTGACTTTGATGGACTATATTTTCATGAAGGGTGTGACATGCAATCACAAAAGAATGGCAGTAATGTTTTCACTTACATCTCTTGATATGGAGAAAGACACTGTTAAATTGAGTATATTGTTTGCTATAAGTTTTACTATAAGTTTTACCTCATATAAATGACAGTCTTTTAAGTAACATGATGATTGGAAATTGAAAAAAACTGATTGTATGAGTTTTAACAGAAGAATCTGATTCTTCCCCTTATAACAGTTTACAACGGTAAAAGCAAGGCTTATCAAAGTCAATACTACTGTATATATTCAGTATTTTGCTTAATGCCACCCACCAACATTCAATAGGATAATTGTGGCTGCATGGTGGTGTATTTGATGTGGACATGTATTCCTATCTCACATGCTTGAACGTATTTGTTTATTTTAAAGTTAAGCTTTATAATATAAATTCTTGATTTTTTTTGTTTTTCAGTTCCTGAAGACCCACCCCAAAGCATTGCAAAGTGGAACATCACCTCAAAATCTTTCACAATTTCTTGGGATCCTCCAACTGTTCAAACAGGAAAGTTCAACTACAGGATCGAGCTGTACGGGCCGTCAGGTAAACAGTTAAAAAAAAAAAAAGCTATCTACTGTGTGCAGACTTGGTTAGCGCAGAACACAAGACCCCTATTACAGTAGAACCCCCTTTATCTGAACTATTGAAATGTCCCTCATATATATATCTATATATATATATATATATATAGCATTGGGTTGGAACTGTAGCTGAATGTTTATTGGGTACAAGCTGTATCAGCTGTAAATCCCATGAACTCCAGACTATCTCAATCCACAGCTCAGTGCATTCATTCACTACCCTGTCTAGTTACGCCTGCAGAAGATGAAAAGGAGCATGATACGTTAGTGTACATTCGTTTAGTTACACTATCTAATACGTTTAGATAGCCAGTCATTTGGAATCTGAACCATTGAGGCAATGTGGTTTAATGTGAAGGCACTGGGTTGTGGTTGGAAACAAGATTCTATATTTTAGTAGTTTCTCACAGTTCATTTACTTTTCCGCATTCACCCTTACCCTGCTGTATTACCACCACCACAATCAAATTAAATACTTAAAAAAGAGAGCCATCATTGGAACATCGTACATGTTGCCCACTCCACAGCACAGTAAATGAAGTCTGACCTTTTTAATATTTATTAGTTGCTGATTTATTTAAAACTTAATTGCAATTATTAATGCAGCAAAAGCGAAAAAAAAAAAAAAAAACTGACAGCCTGTTGCGATACATACGTGTTCAATTTTATATTTTTGCATTTAGGTCACATCTTTGACAACAGCACCAGGGACCTAAAATTCACCTATTCTGGCCTTACACCATATACGACTTATACAGTGTTTGTTGGAGCTGAGACTTTTGCAGGGCCTGGACCAAAGACCAATGTAACCCTCATAACTCCAGCAGAAAGTAAGTACTGGGTACTTGAAAGAGCACTACAGTCCACATTACTAGTGCATTTAAATAGCACTCGTAATGTTATCACTGCCCCCCTTCTGTTGAAGATCTTTTTTGTTCTTTGCATGTATTTTATACTTCAGTTTGGAATACACAGTGCAGAGACAGCACTACAGATCAACCGTTTCTTGTACCTAATCACTGGAGGTGTTGTAGTTCCAACTCTCTCTCTAATGGTCTAGCTGCAATCAGTCCAAGTGGTCTACTGCAACGGTCCAAGATGAAGCAGTTTATCTATAGGTTTATATTTAAAATATTAGCATATCCTGATGTAAAAACAAAAACAAAAAACAAACAAAAAAATAGGTTATCATTATTTTAATTATTTTAATGCTGTACTGTAGTTCTAATAAAAATAGGTTGAACTGAAACACTGTGTAATATGCAGTAGATTCATGTCAATGGTCTGTTTTAAATTCCAGTAAGTTTCTGCATTTTACAAAAGGGTTTCCTCTTTCATTATCTACTTATTATGTATTGCAATTGTCGCCAGAAGAAAAAAGTCCTGCACAAGCGCTTCTATTGAATGTTTAGTGCCCCCTTGTGACAGGTAGGTTAGTTAAGGTGAACTCTGCCTGCAGGTGGCAGTAACAGACAGATTAAAAATTGTAAGAGATGCATTTTGCCTGTTTTATTGGTTTTGTGGTAAATGATACTTGTTTGTTATTTTTTGTATTTATTTATTTTTTTTAGCAGATGTTATTTTTATTTTCTACCTAATACAGACTTACATTGCAACACCCCCAACTGGTTTCCTTTCTTTTACTGCAGATTAAGTAATTAGTGTTTCCTTAATACTATAATTCGAAATGATTTACACAATGGTGCAAAGATTACCAAAATGATGAAAGCAAGATATATGCCATTAGAATCAGTTAAACCAATTGCAATAAACTGTTATGAGAAAACTGTATTTCAGTGTGGGTCATGGGATTTTTAGCAGCACACTTTGTTTTTGAAGTTATTGATGCAGTGGTATTATTTAAATATGTGCAAGTTACACCTGATCATACTTTGCACTAAATATTTTGACTGTTACCATATTTTTCAGCTCCCAGTGCGGTGAACGGTTTGAAAGCATCAGAGGTCGATTCTACATCTGTGACGCTTTCATGGAAAAGCCCACTGCAGCCAAATGGAATCATTACCCAGTATAGGATTCTGGTTTTCATAACACCTCCTGACATTCTTGTGCAAAACATTACACTCACAGGAAAAACAGAGGTATTTTTCCATTGGTTTCATAGATCCATCTTTTCGTTTATAGTATTTAACAGTGGTTGGCCACCTCCTCTTTTTCCCAGCCTCTTGCTAATACAATTTGCCTAAAATTGTCTAATGTGATTCACATTTTCATGCATCTGTTTAAAATGTGCTTACATTGTGTGTGTGTGTGTGTGTGTGTGTGTGTGTGTGTGTGTGTGTGTGTGTGTGTGTGTGTGTGTTGGGGGGGGGGGGGGGGGTTTGTAAGCTTGCTTTTATAATAATAAGGTAATATAACTATCTCTGCAGGGATGCTCAGGAGAAATGTATTCCTTATAACTGACCTGGTCTTAAGTTAGTTCAGTTCACATTCAGGATTAAAAGTCTATTTGAAATATTTAGTTTATAATTTTCAGGCCAGCAATGTTGCTCTTCTTGCACATCTCATTTAACAAGATCTTTTTTTTTTTTTTTTTTTTTTTTTTTTTTTTTATAAACCACATTAACAACATTTGCTAGCCAATTGGAGTTCTCTGTTGTAGCAAGGCAATTTGATTAAATGTGATACTTAAAAAAATGCTTTTAATAACAATTTGACTTTTTGATATGATATTTGTTTAAGAATGAAACTGATAGACCAGTCTGAAACTACTTTATGCTAATACTAATTACATTTCCTATATGGGAAAACTTTATACTATATCTGATTAGAAAACCAGATAAGCTTGTTTTCTAAAAGTACTAAAAACATACTGTATATTTATACAGATTTTTTTTTCTTTTAGGATTTAAATGACTCAACAGTAGTCAATGACGGTATGTTAAAGCCGCCTTCCAAGAAGGACACTGCCATACTAACTGACCCTTACGAAGGCTCGGCAGACTTATTTTCATCGTCCCAATCGCTGGTCTCTTCAGTTACTCCACCCTACTCTTTATCAGCTAAAATACCCCTCCTCACTGACAAAATGAGCACCACTTCAGGGGCGTTGGAGAGAAGCATGCTGTCAACCACACAAACCCCACTAACTGCCACACTGACACAGACCTCCTCAATTGCAAAGAGTTCAAGCGCATGGTTATATAACACTGTCTATTCACTGCCCTCCACTGGCTCCGGCACTACTCAGCTTACTGACTTCACAGTGCCACCTGGATCGTTACCTACAGAAACGCTGCCACCGCAGCGAAGAGCCTTAAGATCAGTTATTACAGTTGTCAAGGCAGGTGGAGCAGGCGAAGCTTCTTCCCTACACTCAAGCCCCACACAGCCTCCTGCTTCCCCGAGAGCTCTGGGTAACGGCTTTCCAAATGTCACTGGAGGTAAACAAGTTCTTGATATACTCACCGCCCAGCTGCATGGAGAGGGACAGGTGGAGCTGACCCTGTGACGCGGTGATGTCATTAGTATACTCACTTGCTGTGCTGTGTCAGTTTAATGTTTCTTTACCTTTACAAGGAATGTGGTGTTATGACTGTGTTAGCAGAACCCGGAATGTTTATATTGGAGGGTTTTAGATAACCTGCTCATTCTTTGGCAGGTCATATGATCCCAAAACATCTAATAATGTATATATATATATATATATATATATATATATATATATATATATATATATATATATATATATATATATATATATTTATTATTTTTTAAAGAGCTCTGTGATGTGTACTTTTTATTTGAATTGCAATGCAATACATGCCCTCAAAATAGCATAGTTTTTAATCGTTGTTATTTGCATGGCTTGCATTGGGTCGTTGTTTTCCTTGTTTATTAAGTATTACTCTGTATGAGATATGGTAAATTCTGCCGTGTTTCTGATTTACAGCAGTATCTACAAGTGTCCTGGTCACCAATCTCTCTGCAGTACAGATGTCACATGTTATTAAGACTCTGATTCCCTTCACTGAGTACATGTTTAGTGTAGCTGCCTCTACTGACGTTGGAGAAGGGCCATCAACCAATATCAGTGTGAAAACGAGGGAACAAGGTATGGTTAAAAAGTTGAAGTATACAATATGAAACAAAATTACAATCCATGTAGTTTAATTGTCCTAGCAGCTGTGGTATCTCTAACATGTGTTTGTTTGTTCAGTGCCAAGTTCGGTTCAAGGAGTTTATTATCAAAATGTAACCTCAACCTCAATCCTGGTGTCTTGGGAACCACCTGTCAACCCCAATGGCAAGATTACACATTTTACAGTCTATGGAATGGAGCTGCTCACTAAGGAAGCCTTTCACAGAATCACCAATAAAACCAGTATCATCATAACAGGTAATGCCACATAATTTTCAATTGAAACTTCAAAAAACTTCAAAAAAACTGGGCATTTGAGGTTTTTAAAAGTACATCTTAATTTAATAATACGGCCAGCACGTGGTCAAACATAGCTTTGAACCCAGAATATCACGGCCTTATACAGTAATTCATTACTTGATAAAAACCAAGATAAAGCTCAAATATACAGATACAACACCAGTGACACTAAAATCACTGTGCAGTGAAATGAATTATAAATACCCAGGGACTGACTGTGGCATTGTTTAAAAGTACATATTAGGAACATTTGGATAGCTGAATGTTTTAATTACCTCCATTGCTCTGTTATACTACCTAATGTCATGTCAAATAAAACCCTGATTCCCTTCCAGGACTGAAGAAGTATACAGAGTACAAACTGCGAGTAGCTGCATCTACTGGTGTGGGTGAAAGCTCTCTTTCTGAACAAGATGACATCTTTGCAAGAACCATGGAAGACGGTACTATCAATACTTTATACTACTTTACTGCGCTTAAATGGATATTAAATTAATGTAGAAACAATATAGATATGACTACCTAGTTTTTTAAAGCTTCTGGACTATTAAGAAGACTTAAGTATTTGTGAATCAGACTTTAAAGTACTTGAAAACCTTGAACAATTGCACTATGATCAAGCTAAGAGTTAAAATGCTTTTAAAACACAAACTGTTTAAGAATTGGAGTCTGTTTTCCACTTTGCATGTATGTTGTTAACCTACAGTATTAATTTAGAAACAAGGAAGGACTACCAGCAAATACAAATGATGGATGCAAGCAATGAAGTGCATTTTCTATTATTTATTTATTTATTTATTTATTTATTTATGTGTTTGTCTTACAGAACCAGAATCTGCACCTCAAAACCTCAGTGTTCAACATGTTACAGCATACACTGCTGTTATTAGCTGGTTACCCCCAGAAAAGCCCAATGGCATTATTACATATTACAAAGTTAGGTATGCTATTGACACAGACTTCCATACAAAGAACAGCACAACGACAACCATTACACTTCAGAACCTGAAACCACATTCAGTCTATAACATCTCTGTAAGAGCATATACCAGATATGGGCATGGAAACCAAACATCCTCAGTTTTGAAGGTGTTGACTGGTGAAGACGGTAAGCACAGATTTATTCATGTTAATCATGCTTTCAGCTTGAACCTTCCACACTGGTTTAAAGTGCTTTGTAAATTAAATACATTGTGATTTACTGTCATACAATAACAGTGCTGTACAATTTTAAAGACCAATCTGGTCTGATTAGAGACTTTCCAGAACCTTTTTATTTGGTATTTATCGTGTAGAGCAAAAGCCTATTGTTTCGATCAGTAAACGTGGTACATAAAAAGTAACGGTTATGCTGTATAAGTTTTCAATTTTTTGCTAATATTCTTCTTCTAATATTCTTACAGCTCCTGGCAGTCCACCGTATAATTTGACATATAAGAATATTAGTTCCACCAAGGTAGAAGTTTCATGGATATCCCCAGTACATGCCAATGGCATTATATTATCTTACACTGTAGAATACTGGAATGCATCCCACTCTCTCAACATCAACAGTAACAGCACTACAGCGATCTTATCCAATCTGAGGAAATATACACAATACTGGGTAACAGTGTCAGCTAACACCAAGTATGGAAATGGAAACCAGACCAGTGACATTTTAAATGTCACAACTTTGGAAGATGGTAAGTTACTATAGTAACAGCAGGAAACTATTCAGGTAATCCTATGTATTAAGGTATAATTGACATCAGGTACAAAGCATTACATTCATGGTGAATCGGGGTTGATAACAGGTTTAATATGAATAAGTGTGGAATTTGTCATGAACAGATGTTTACTTCATATGTATTCAAAACGTCTCCATTAGGAAATGATGTGTTAATTCATGCATACTCATGTTTGAGTCGCTGACACATCAGCAATCTCTATTCCTCTCCTAAACAGTTTTTGTTATCTATGTTTGGTAACAGGTGGTCATTACTCTACAAACTCATGAAAAAGGGTCAAGGAGTCTTCATACACATAACAAATGCAATATTTTTATATGATGATTATACCCCGTGAGTCCTCAAATAAGGAAACTTGACTGACTTTATACAATGTACAAAACTGATAACGCAAGAAGAACAAATGTTATAAGTGGATATATGTGGGTTTTTCCCCCAACATAAAGGACAGGATTTTATTTCTGTGATCAATCTTTGGTTTTCTCCCACAGTTTCCGGTGACCCACCTAATAATCTGTTTTACAGAAATCTCAGCTCTACCTCAGTGTTTTCACTTTCCTTTTTCTACTGGCAAGATTCAGTCCTACAGTCTCCTTTGTGGGCGGTGTCGTTGTTCATCATCACCATACCAACTCTGCTGGCCTCTTTGTGATCATTAGTGACCTTCAGAAGTATAACAACTACTTTCTAACTGCAACTGGCAGCACAGCCCTGGGGAATGCCAGCCAGACAAGTAAAGTTCTGTCTGGACAGGGCAAGATGGTAATCTTCATGTGAATGCAGTTCGTCTCCCAGTAACCTGGGTGAAAACAATAACGTCATTTAAAGAACGACTGGGTATAAATGAGCTGCACATCTTAACTAATGTATTTTTCATGTTGTTTTAGATGTGCTTTATATTATTTTCTGTTTGTCATCAAATCCTGGAAGTGCTTTTAAAAGTCAGAAGTTTAAAGCCTCAAAAAACTTCTTAAGATCATGTCTTAGCTCCAAGTATATCTGGTACACCAGAGTGTAACAATTGACTCGTTCCCCTGCAACACTGCCACTGATGGATGTAAGAAATATCATATGCTGTAATAAGCATTATTACAGCACCTGATAGCTTACCTGAGAATATCACATACCAGTTGCTCTTAATGACCGCAGTAGATATCTCATTTCTTCCACTAGGGGTTCCAAATGGAATCATAAAGTAGTATTTCATCTACATGACATCACGGAATGAAACTGCAAAACAATTTCCTGCTCCTCGATACGTTCTCATGTGTGCTTTATGTTCTTTGTCTTTTACGCTTTAATATGGTTTGGTATTTTTTTGTTGTTGTGCTATTTTGTATTATCTTTAATTTCACACTTACAGGATTAAATACCTAAACCTACTGCTTCTCTTCAAATAACTGCCAGTACTAGCAAAGGTGAGGGAGTTCATAATGAACCTGTCTACATTTTTATGGTGAGGGAGTTCATAATGAACTGGTCTACATTTTTATGGTGAGGGAGTTCATAATGAACCTGTCTACATTTTTATGGGAGAAGATGGTAAGCTAAAAAAAAAGAAAAATGTCAATTGTTTATTCCTGCCTGTCTGCAAAAGAGTTCTGGTAACCAGATTGTCATCCATACCTGTTTTGTATATAAATCCTGACATATTTTGAATCGCATTTCTATTAACAAGAACTTTCATATTCCGAATGTGAGATGAATAGCACGTCATTCAAGGTAAGATTTGATAGGTTATTTATTAACATTTAATTCTTAAACACATTTAGGAATTGCACACTAAATATGTTCCAAATACTTTAATTTGTACAAAACAATTTGCAATATAGAAAACTTCTATGAACTAATTCAAGTGGTACCTTGAGCGGCACTTGTGTTACAGGGTGGATGCAAACCAGCAGCCATACACTCCCCAAATAAGCATCTTAACCCCTGCCTGTAACCTTAGAATCTCTTGTGAACAGCAGGGGTCAGAATCTATCAGGGCAGTGCATCACACAACACTACCTCTTACACTGGCTTACACTGTCCCTTCAAACTCGAGCTGTGATCATTCTGCATCATTCAGCTTTAATAAAATGAGCAGCACAATGCTAAAACCCCACACAAGAACAAATATGCTGCAGACTGTTTACTATAATAGAGTATGTTATTTGGGGTATGTTAAAAACTTTTTTTTTTTTTTTTTACAGTGGCTAGATGGCAGAGGATTTAAAACCCCACTAGAACAGTAAGATTTGCACCCATGTCAGTGCAGGTGAAAGTACAGCATAGTAAACTTGTGATGCACTGTAGGTTAGAGAAACGGTGGCAATGTGGTTCTTGTTGGATGCAGTTCACAGACACTGAATTACCTGGGATACTTAGCTTTTACGAGAGCCTTCAATGTTCACAGTTTTTAAAGCAAAAGTGATAATCCAAGCGTTTTCTTTTTGCTGGTATTCCATGTACACTAAATACTTTACCAAAGTACACAGCAGCATTTGAATCATAAACACAAATAAGAGATTATTATTATTATTATTATTATTATTATTATTATTATTATTATTATTATTATTATTATTATTATTATATTTCAGATACGGTGGCTGAATACTAAAACTTTTGGTTTTGAAACTTTTGAGTGACTTGAACCGGAGATAGAGAACATGGCCAAATACAGTCAGTACCATCTGTGGATGACTGGAGGACTGCCCTAGGAGCTAGAAACCACATCAGTAACATCTGATATGTTTAGACTGATGGGAGTGGTAGGTGGCAACATAAAATTAACCCTTGCAAAAATGTGGATAACGTGTATATTGACAATACACCAGTATACTGTTGTAATGTATCGTAAAATACATTTACTAATATACAAAGGCTGTTTGTACCTCCTAAATGCAGTTCCTGTGAGGGTCGGTCATATCTGGTGCTATCCTGCCTGGCTAAAGTCATCTGTTCTATTCCAGTTTCTGAAGATGCCATTCAAAACCTGACTGTCTTGATCATTGAATGGGATCTTGCTTTCCTGGCTTCCACCTTAAAACCAAATGGCCTTATCACAAAGAATCAGCTTTCAGTGGATAACAAGCAGACTTACCAGGTTTTTCCTACCAAGGTTTCTGTTGTGTCTATCAGTCATTATGGTTTTAGGCCATATACTAGTTATGGTATTACCATTAGCACCTGTACCAGCAAAGAACCAGGACCCAGCTACTCCATCAAAGTAATGACTGCTGAAGTCAGTGAGTAACTAGATGGCAAAGCCATCAATGTTATTTACTTTCGCTGAAGCTGAAGTAAGTGGTGAAAAGCAGGCAAGAAGATTGGAATCATCTTGTAAACCTGTCAAATAGTCAATCACACTCAGTCAATACAAACCAAACATTAACTATAATTATCTGATGTACAGGCCTTTTTGTTTTTTATGATCCCAACAGGATTCTCTCAGGTACAGTACTGTAAAACAAATGTATTGTGCGATTTGGGGTAAATAATAAGGCAGTTGAATAATAAACATGACGATGCTGCATGTCAACACTACAGTATTGATAGCTGCAGTGTTGAGAACTCAGTTGTTTATATGCTGTATATAGCTGGTAGTGATGTGGCTGTCCTCGAAAAGGGCACAAACAAGGGAAGGTGTCTTCTGACTGCTGTTTGAGGTATTGTGGGATTTTAAGACTAATGGTTTAATTGTACGATACTTTGTAACAAGGAAACAAGAATTTAAGTGTTTATTATATATATATATATTTATATGATTATATATTATATATCTATATATATATATATTATATATATATATATATATAATATATATATATATATATATATATATATATATATATATATATATATATATATATATATATATATATATATATATATATATATAGATATATATATATATATGCTTTTATATTGAATTCACATGAGTAAACATCAATGGGCAATGATTCCACACTTATTCATATTAAACCCAAAACTTTATCATCAACAGACGCTTGCTTGTTAAACATAGCACTGTTTTTAGACACATGGACCATTTTAAAGTTGTTAGTGCGCAGATGCATTTACCAGCATATTGGTGCATTAGGAATAGAGCCCCTGGCATTTGTTAATATGTTGAAGTTCTGTTTCTGCACACAATAATATTTCATGAATTTCGTCCATGTGTGTTTTTTTTATTTTTGCATCAATATTTATATTTAATCTTCAGTTCCAGGTGGTTCTGTACACAATCTCACCTACCAAAATCTTTCGTCAACAACGATAAATGTAAGTTGGTTCCCACCAACTTCCCCAAATGGGAAATTGTTTTACCATGTTTCTCTGTGGGGCTCTCAGATGTCCGTTCTTATATCGGAGGTGACTACTAATAAAACAGACTTATTGATTGAGGCTCTTCAGAAGTATACAGGCTACATTTTGAAAGTTACCCCCGCAACAGCTGCAGGCTTCTCTGAAAATACAACAGCAG